>NC_064928.1:262089816-262394894 GCF_023897955.1 Schistocerca gregaria
CAATTCGATAACAAATGACGAAAACGGACGGATCTCTCGGGTTTTTACTACATGTTAAGACTTTTCACATTCTCCCGTGCAAATCGGCTGCTAGTCCTCCTTTCATGCAGAATGTTAAGGTCCTAGCTCATGTCCAAGGCACCAAAGCCAGCTATAAAGTCAATAATCGATACCTAAAACTTGAATTGTACTACTTCTTACTGGCTATTACATCAACTTAGAAGCTTCATCTGTGTTTTACTATGGTGCTTTTAGTGTCTCCGCATACCGCAGCACGCGACATAGCTTTGCAGACGATAAGTACAACTGTTTCAGAGAGAAGAGCGGCCAATGTGACGATCTGGCTTTAAGTCGATTCGATAACAAATGACGAAAACGGACGGATTTCTCAGGTTTTTACTACATATGAACACTTTTCACATTCTCCTGTGCAACTCGGCTGCTAGTCCTCCTTTCATGCAGAATCTTAAGGTCCTAGCTCAAGTCCAAGGCACCAAAGCCAGCTAAAAAGTCAATATTCAATACCTAAAACTTGAATTGTACTACTTCTTACTGGCTATTACATCAACTTAGAAGCTTCATCTGTGTTCTGCTATGGTGCTTTTAGTGTCTCAGCATGCCGCAGCACGCGACATAGCTTTGCACACGATAAGTACAACCGTTTCAGAGAGAAGAGCGGCCAATGTGACGATCTGGCTTTAAGTCGATTCGATAACAAATGACGAGAACGGACGGATTTCTCAGGTTTTTAATACATATGAACACTTTTCACATTCTCCCGTGCAAATCGGCTGCCAGTCCTCCTTTCATGCAGAATCTTAAGGTCCTAGCTCATGTCCAAGGCACCAAAGCCAGCTAAAAAGTCAATAATCGATACCTAAAACTTGAATTGTACTATATCTTACTGGCTATTACATCAACTTAGAAGCATCATCTGTGTTCTACTATGGTGCTTTTACTGTCTCCGCATACCGCAGAACGCCACATAGCTTTGCAGACGATAAGTACAACCGTTTCAGAGAGAAGAGCGGCCAATTTGACGATCTGGCTTTAAGTTGATTCGATAACAAATGACGAAAACGGACGGATGTCTCAGGTTTTTACTACATATGAACACTTTTCACATTCTCCCGTGCAACTCGGCTGCTAGTCCTCCTTCATGCAATATCTTAATTTCCTAGCTCATGTCCAAGGCACCAAAGAAGGGTAAAAAGTCAATAACCGATACCTAAAACTTGAATTGTACTACTTCTTACTGGCTATTACATCAACTTAGAAGCTTCATCTGTGTTCTACTATGGTGCTTTTAGTGTGTCCGTATACCGCAGCACGCGACATAGCTTTGCAGACGATAAGTACAACTTTTTCAGAGAGAAGAGCGGCCAATGTGACGATCTGGCTTGAAGTCGATTCGATAACTAATGACGAAAACGGACGGATTTCTCAGGTTTTTACTACGTATGAACACTTTTCACATTCTCCCGTGCAACTCGGCTGCTAGTCCTCATTTCATGCAGAATCTTAAGGTCCTAGCTCATGTCCAAGGCACCAAAGCCAGCTAAAAAGTCAATAATCGATACCTAAAACTTGAATTGTACTACTTCTTACTGGCTATTACATCAACTTAGAAGCTTCATCTGTGTTCTACTATGGTGCTTTTAGTGTCTCCGCATACCGCAGCACGCGACATAGCTTTGCAATCGATAAGTACAACCGTTTCAGAGAGAAGAGCGGCCAATGTGACGATCTGGCTTTAAGTCGATTCGATAACAAATAACGAAAACGGACGGATATCTCAGGTTTTTACTACATATGAACACTTTTCACATTCTCCCGTGCAAATCGGCTGCCAGTCCTCCTTTCATGCAGAATCTTAAGGTCCTAGCTCATGTCCAAGGCACCAAAGCCAGCTAAAAAGTCAATAATCGATACCTAAAACTTGAATTGTTCTATATCTTACTGGCTATTACATCAACTTAGAAGCATCATCTGTGTTCTACTATGGTGCTTTTACTGTCTCCGCATACCGCAGAACGCCACATAGCTTTGCAGACGATAAGTACAACCGTTTCAGAGAGAAGAACGGTCAATGTGACGATCTGGCTTTAAGTCGATTCGATAACAAATGACGAAAACGGACGGATGTCTCAGGTTTTTACTACATATGAACACTATTCACATTCTCCCGTGCAACTCGACTGCTAGTCCTCCTTCATGCAAAATCTTAATTTCCTAGCTGATGTCCAAGGCACCAAAGAAGGGTAAAAAGTCAATAACCGATACCTAAAACTTGAATTGTACTACTTCTTACTGGAAATTACATCAACTTAGAAGCTTCATATGTGTTCTACTATGATGCTCATAGTGTCTCAGCATACCGCAGCACGCGACATAGCTTTGCAGACGATAAGTACAACCGTTTCAGAGAGAAGAGCGGCCAATGTGACGATCTGGCTTTAAGTCGATCCGATAACAAATGACGAAAACGGACCGATTTCTCAGGTTTTTACTACATATGAACACTTTTCACATTCTCCCGTGCAACAGGGCTGCTAGTCCTCTTTTCATGCAGAATCTTAAGGTCCTAGCTCATGTCCAAGGCACCAAAGCCAGCTAAAAATTCAATATTGAATACCTAAAATTTGAATTGTACTACTTCTTACTGGCTATTACATCAACTTAGAAGTTTCATCTGTGTTCTACTATGGTGCTTTTAGTGTCTCCGCATACCGCAGCACGCGACATAGCTTTGCAATTGATAAGTACAACCGTTTCAGAGAGAAGAGCGGCCAATGTGACGATCTGGCTTTAAGTCGATTCGATAACAAATGACGAAAACGGACGGATTTCTCAGGTTTTTACTACATATGAACACTTTTCACATTCTCCCGTGCAAATCGGCTGCTATTCCTATTTTCATGCAGAATGTTAAGGTCCTAGCTCATGTCCAAGGCACCAAAGCCAGCTAAAAGGTCAATAATCGATACCTAAAACTTGAATTGTACTACTTCTTCCTGGCTATTACATCAACATAGAAGCTTCATCTGTGTTCTACTATGGTGCTTTTAGTGTATCAGCATACCGTAGCACGCGACATAGCTTTGCAGACGATAAGTACAGGTGTTTCGGAGAGAAGAGCGGCCAATGTGACGATCTGGCTTTAAGTCGATTCGATAACAAATGACGAAAACGGACGGATTTCTCAGGTTTTTACTAAATATGAACACTTTTCACATTCTCCCGTGCAACTCGGCTGCTAGTCCTCCTTTCATGCAGAATCTAAAGGTCCTAGCTCATGTCCAAGGCACCAAAGCCAGCTAAAAAGTCAATAAACGATACCTAAAACTTGAATTGTACTACTTCTTACTGGCTATTACATCAACTTAGAAGCTTCATCTGTGTTTTACTATGGTGCTTTTAGTGTCTCCACATACCGCAGCACGCAACATAGCTTTGCAGACGATAAGTACAACCGTTTCAGAGAGAAGAGCGGCCAATGTGACGATCTGGCTTTAAGTCGATTCGATAACAAATGACGAAAACGGACGGATTTCTCAGGTTTTTACTACATATGAACACTTTTCACATTCTCCCGTGCAAATCGGCTGCTATTCCTATTTTCATGCAGGATGTTAAGGTCCTAGCTCATGTCCAAGGCACCAAAGCCAGCTAAAAGGTCAATAATCGATACCTAAAACTTGAATTGTACTACTTCTTCCTGGCTATTACATCAACATAGAAGCTTCATCTGTGTTCTACTATGGTGCTTTTAGTGTATCAGCATACCGTAGCACGCGACATAGCTTTGCAGACGATAAGTACAGGTGTTTCGGAGAGAAGAGCGGCCAATGTGACGATCTGGCTTTAAGTCGATTCGATAACAAATGACGAAAACGGACGGATTTCTCAGGTTTTTACTAAATATGAACACTTTTCACATTCTCCCGTGCAACTCGGCTGCTAGTCCTCCTTTCATGCAGAATCTAAAGGTCCTAGCTCATGTCCAAGGCACCAAAGCCAGCTAAAAAGTCAATAAACGATACCTAAAACTTGAATTGTACTACTTCTTACTGGCTATTACATCAACTTAGAAGCTTCATCTGTGTTTTACTATGGTGCTTTTAGTGTCTCCACATACCGCAGCACGCAACATAGCTTTGCAGACGATAAGTACAACCGTTTCAGAGAGAAGAGCGGCCAATGTGACGATCTGGCTTTAAGTCGGTTCGATAACAAATGACGAAAACGGACGGATTTCTCAGGTTTTTACTACATATGAACACTTTTCACATTCTCCTGTGCAACTCGGCTGCTAGTCCTCCTTTCATGCAGAATCTTAAGGTCCTAGCTCAAGTCCAAGGCACCAAAGCCAGCTAAAAAGTCAATATTCAATACCTAAAACTTGAATTGTACTACTTCTTACTGGCTATTACATCAACTTAGAAGCTTCATCTGTGTTCTGCTATGGTGCTTTTAGTGTCTCAGCATGCCGCAGCACGCGACATAGCTTTGCAGACGATAAGTACAACCGTTTCAGAGAGAAGAGCGGCCAATGTGACGATCTGGCTTTAAGTCGATTCGATAACAAATGACGAAAACGGACGGATTTCTCAGGTTTTTACTACATATGAACACTTTTCACATTCTCCCGTGCAAATCGGCTGCCAGTCCTCCTTTCATGCAGAATCTTAAGGTCCTAGCTCATGTCCAAGGCACCAAAGCCAGCTAAAAAGTCAATAATCGATACCTAAAACTTGAATTGTTCTATATCTTACTGGCTATTACATCAACTTAGAAGCATCATCTGTGTTCTACTATGGTGCTTTTACTGTCTCCGCATACCGCAGAACGCCACATAGCTTTGCAGACGATAAGTACAACCGTTTCAGAGAGAAGAGCGGTCAATGTGACGATCTGGCTTTAAGTCGATTCGATAACAAATGACGAAAACGGACGGATGTCTCAGGTTTTTACTACATATGAACACTATTCACATTCTCCCGTGCAACTCGACTGCTAGTCCTCCTTCATGCAAAATCTTAATTTCCTAGCTGATGTCCAAGGCACCAAAGAAGGGTAAAAAGTCAATAACCGATACCTAAAACTTGAATTGTACTACTTCTTACTGGAAATTACATCAACTTAGAAGCTTCATATGTGTTCTACTATGATGCTCATAGTGTCTCAGCATACCGCAGCACGCGACATAGCTTTGCAGACGATAAGTACAACCGTTTCAGAGAGAAGAGCGGCCAATGTGACGATCTGGCTTTAAGTCGATCCGATAACAAATGACGAAAACGGACCGATTTCTCAGGTTTTTACTACATATGAACACTTTTCACATTCTCCCGTGCAACAGGGCTGCTAGTCCTCTTTTCATGCAGAATCTTAAGGTCCTAGCTCATGTCCAAGGCACCAAAGCCAGCTAAAAATTCAATATTGAATACCTAAAATTTGAATTGTACTACTTCTTACTGGCTATTACATCAACTTAGAAGCTTCATCTGTGTTCTACTATGGTGCTTTTAGTGTCTCCGCATACCGCAGCACGCGACATAGCTTTGCAATCGATAAGTACAACCGTTTCAGAGAGAAGAGCGGCAAATGTGACGATCTGGCTTTAAGTCAATTCGATAACAAATGACGAAAACGGACGGATCTCTCGGGTTTTTACTACATGTTAAGACTTTTCACATTCTCCCGTGCAAATCGGCTGCTAGTCCTCCTTTCATGCAGAATGTTAAGGTCCTAGCTCATGTCCAAGGCACCAAAGCCAGCTATAAAGTCAATAATCGATACCTAAAACTTGAATTGTACTACTTCTTACTGGCTATTACATCAACTTAGAAGCTTCATCTGTGTTTTACTATGGTGCTTTTAGTGTCTCCGCATACCGCAGCACGCGACATAGCTTTGCAGACGATAAGTACAACTGTTTCAGAGAGAAGAGCGGCCAATGTGACGATCTGGCTTTAAGTCGATTCGATAACAAATGACGAAAACGGACGGATTTCTCAGGTTTTTACTACATATGAACACTTTTCACATTCTCCTGTGCAACTCGGCTGCTAGTCCTCCTTTCATGCAGAATCTTAAGGTCCTAGCTCAAGTCCAAGGCACCAAAGCCAGCTAAAAAGTCAATATTCAATACCTAAAACTTGAATTGTACTACTTCTTACTGGCTATTACATCAACTTAGAAGCTTCATCTGTGTTCTGCTATGGTGCTTTTAGTGTCTCAGCATGCCGCAGCACGCGACATAGCTTTGCACACGATAAGTACAACCGTTTCAGAGAGAAGAGCGGCCAATGTGACGATCTGGCTTTAAGTCGATTCGATAACAAATGACGAGAACGGACGGATTTCTCAGGTTTTTAATACATATGAACACTTTTCACATTCTCCCGTGCAAATCGGCTGCCAGTCCTCCTTTCATGCAGAATCTTAAGGTCCTAGCTCATGTCCAAGGCACCAAAGCCAGCTAAAAAGTCAATAATCGATACCTAAAACTTGAATTGTACTATATCTTACTGGCTATTACATCAACTTAGAAGCATCATCTGTGTTCTACTATGGTGCTTTTACTGTCTCCGCATACCGCAGAACGCCACATAGCTTTGCAGACGATAAGTACAACCGTTTCAGAGAGAAGAGCGGCCAATGTGACGATCTGGCTTTAAGTTGATTCGATAACAAATGACGAAAACGGACGGATGTCTCAGGTTTTTACTACATATGAACACTTTTCACATTCTCCCGTGCAACTCGGCTGCTAGTCCTCCTTCATGCAATATCTTAATTTCCTAGCTCATGTCCAAGGCACCAAAGAAGGGTAAAAAGTCAATAACCGATACCTAAAACTTGAATTGTACTACTTCTTACTGGCTATTACATCAACTTAGAAGCTTCATCTGTGTTCTACTATGGTGCTTTTAGTGTGTCCGTATACCGCAGCACGCGACATAGCTTTGCAGACGATAAGTACAACTTTTTCAGAGAGAAGAGCGGCCAATGTGACGATCTGGCTTGAAGTCGATTCGATAACTAATGACGAAAACGGACGGATTTCTCAGGTTTTTACTACGTATGAACACTTTTCACATTCTCCCGTGCAACTCGGCTGCTAGTCCTCATTTCATGCAGAATCTTAAGGTCCTAGCTCATGTCCAAGGCACCAAAGCCAGCTAAAAAGTCAATAATCGATACCTAAAACTTGAATTGTACTACTTCTTACTGGCTATTACATCAACTTAGAAGCTTCATCTGTGTTCTACTATGGTGCTTTTAGTGTCTCCGCATACCGCAGCACGCGACATAGCTTTGCAATCGATAAGTACAACCGTTTCAGAGAGAAGAGCGGCCAATGTGACGATCTGGCTTTAAGTCGATTCTTTAACAAATAACGAAAACGGACGGATATCTCAGGTTTTTACTACATATGAACACTTTTCACATTCTCCCGTGCAAATCGGCTGCCAGTCCTCCTTTCATGCAGAATCTTAAGGTCCTAGCTCATGTCCAAGGCACCAAAGCCAGCTAAAAAGTCAATAATCGATACCTAAAACTTGAATTGTTCTATATCTTACTGGCTATTACATCAACTTAGAAGCATCATCTGTGTTCTACTATGGTGCTTTTACTGTCTCCGCATACCGCAGAACGCCACATAGCTTTGCAGACGATAAGTACAACCGTTTCAGAGAGAAGAGCGGTCAATGTGACGATCTGGCTTTAAGTCGATTCGATAACAAATGACGAAAACGGACGGATGTCTCAGGTTTTTACTACATATGAACACTATTCACATTCTCCCGTGCAACTCGACTGCTAGTCCTCCTTCATGCAAAATCTTAATTTCCTAGCTGATGTCCAAGGCACCAAAGAAGGGTAAAAAGTCAATAACCGATACCTAAAACTTGAATTGTACTACTTCTTACTGGAAATTACATCAACTTAGAAGCTTCATCTGTGTTCTACTATGGTGCTTTTAGTGTCTCAGCATACCGCAGCACGCGACATAGCTTTGCAATCGATAAGTACAACCGTTTCAGAGAGAAGAGCGGCCAATGTGACGATCTGGCTTTAAGTCGATTCGATAACAAATAACGAAAACGGACGGATATCTCAGGTTTTTACTACATATGAACACTTTTCACATTCTCCCGTGCAACAGGGCTGCTAGTCCTCTTTTCATGCAGAATCTTAAGGTCCTAGCTCATGTCCAAGGCACCAAAGCCAGCTAAAAATTCAATATTGAATACCTAAAATTTGAATTGTACTACTTCTTACTGGCTATTACATCAACTTAGAAGCTTCATCTGTGTTCTACTATGGTGCTTTTAGTGTCTCCGCATACCGCAGCACGCGACATAGCTTTGCAATCGATAAGTACAACCGTTTCAGAGAGAAGAGCGGCAAATGTGACGATCTGGCTTTAAGTCAATTCGATAACAAATGACGAAAACGGACGGATCTCTCGGGTTTTTACTACATGTTAAGACTTTTCACATTCTCCCGTGCAAATCGGCTGCTAGTCCTCCTTTCATGCAGAATGTTAAGGTCCTAGCTCATGTCCAAGGCACCAAAGCCAGCTATAAAGTCAATAATCGATACCTAAAACTTGAATTGTACTACTTCTTACTGGCTATTACATCAACTTAGAAGCTTCATCTGTGTTTTACTATGGTGCTTTTAGGGTCTCCGCATACCGCAGCACGCGACATAGCTTTGCAGACGATAAGTACAACTGTTTCAGAGAGAAGAGCGGCCAATGTGACGATCTGGCTTTAAGTCGATTCGATAACAAATGACGAAAACGGACGGATTTCTCAGGTTTTTACTACATATGAACACTTTTCACATTCTCCTGTGCAACTCGGCTGCTAGTCCTCCTTTCATGCAGAATCTTAAGGTCCTAGCTCAAGTCCAAGGCACCAAAGCCAGCTAAAAAGTCAATATTCAATACCTAAAACTTGAATTGTACTACTTCTTACTGGCTATTACATCAACTTAGAAGCTTCATCTGTGTTCTGCTATGGTGCTTTTAGTGTCTCAGCATGCCGCAGCACGCGACATAGCTTTGCACACGATAAGTACAACCGTTTCAGAGAGAAGAGCGGCCAATGTGACGATCTGGCTTTAAGTCGATTCGATAACAAATGACGAGAACGGACGGATTTCTCAGGTTTTTAATACATATGAACACTTTTCACATTCTCCCGTGCAAATCGGCTGCCAGTCCTCCTTTCATGCAGAATCTTAAGGTCCTAGCTCATGTCCAAGGCACCAAAGCCAGCTAAAAAGTCAATAATCGATACCTAAAACTTGAATTGTACTATATCTTACTGGCTATTACATCAACTTAGAAGCATCATCTGTGTTCTACTATGGTGCTTTTACTGTCTCCGCATACCGCAGAACGCCACATAGCTTTGCAGACGATAAGTACAACCGTTTCAGAGAGAAGAGCGGCCAATGTGACGATCTGGCTTTAAGTTGATTCGATAACAAATGACGAAAACGGACGGATGTCTCAGGTTTTTACTACATATGAACACTTTTCACATTCTCCCGTGCAACTCGGCTGCTAGTCCTCCTTCATGCAATATCTTAATTTCCTAGCTCATGTCCAAGGCACCAAAGAAGGGTAAAAAGTCAATAACCGATACCTAAAACTTGAATTGTACTACTTCTTACTGGCTATTACATCAACTTAGAAGCTTCATCTGTGTTCTACTATGGTGCTTTTAGTGTGTCCGTATACCGCAGCACGCGACATAGCTTTGCAGACGATAAGTACAACTTTTTCAGAGAGAAGAGCGGCCAATGTGACGATCTGGCTTGAAGTCGATTCGATAACTAATGACGAAAACGGACGGATTTCTCAGGTTTTTACTACGTATGAACACTTTTCACATTCTCCCGTGCAACTCGGCTGCTAGTCCTCATTTCATGCAGAATCTTAAGGTCCTAGCTCATGTCCAAGGCACCAAAGCCAGCTAAAAAGTCAATAATCGATACCTAAAACTTGAATTGTACTACTTCTTACTGGCTATTACATCAACTTAGAAGCTTCATCTGTGTTCTACTATGGTGCTTTTAGTGTCTCCGCATACCGCAGCACGCGACATAGCTTTGCAATCGATAAGTACAACCGTTTCAGAGAGAAGAGCGGCCAATGTGACGATCTGGCTTTAAGTCGATTCGATAACAAATAACGAAAACGGACGGATATCTCAGGTTTTTACTACATATGAACACTTTTCACATTCTCCCGTGCAAATCGGCTGCCAGTCCTCCTTTCATGCAGAATCTTAAGGTCCTAGCTCATGTCCAAGGCACCAAAGCCAGCTAAAAAGTCAATAATCGATACCTAAAACTTGAATTGTACTACTTCTTACTGGAAATTACATCAACTTAGAAGCTTCATCTGTGTTCTACTATGGTGCTTTTAGTGTCTCAGCATACCGCAGCACGCGACATAGCTTTGCAATCGATAAGTACAACCGTTTCAGAGAGAAGAGCGGCCAATGTGACGATCTGGCTTTAAGTCGATTCGATAACAAATAACGAAAACGGACGGATATCTCAGGTTTTTACTACATATGAACACTTTTCACATTCTCCCGTGCAACAGGGCTGCTAGTCCTCTTTTCATGCAGAATCTTAAGGTCCTAGCTCATGTCCAAGGCACCAAAGCCAGCTAAAAATTCAATATTGAATACCTAAAATTTGAATTGTACTACTTCTTACTGGCTATTACATCAACTTAGAAGCTTCATCTGTGTTCTACTATGGTGCTTTTAGTGTCTCCGCATACCGCAGCACGCGACATAGCTTTGCAATCGATAAGTACAACCGTTTCAGAGAGAAGAGCGGCAAATGTGACGATCTGGCTTTAAGTCAATTCGATAACAAATGACGAAAACGGACGGATCTCTCGGGTTTTTACTACATGTTAAGACTTTTCACATTCTCCCGTGCAAATCGGCTGCTAGTCCTCCTTTCATGCAGAATGTTAAGGTCCTAGCTCATGTCCAAGGCACCAAAGCCAGCTATAAAGTCAATAATCGATACCTAAAACTTGAATTGTACTACTTCTTACTGGCTATTACATCAACTTAGAAGCTTCATCTGTGTTTTACTATGGTGCTTTTAGTGTCTCCGCATACCGCAGCACGCGACATAGCTTTGCAGACGATAAGTACAACTGTTTCAGAGAGAAGAGCGGCCAATGTGACGATCTGGCTTCAAGTCGATTCGATAACAAATGACGAAAACGGACGGATTTCTCAGGTTTTTACTACATATGAACACTTTTCACATTCTCCTGTGCAACTCGGGTGCTAGTCCTCCTTTCATGCAGAATCTTAAGGTCCTAGCTCAAGTCCAAGGCACCAAAGCCAGCTAAAAAGTCAATATTCAATACCTAAAACTTGAATTGTACTACTTCTTACTGGCTATTACATCAACTTAGAAGCTTCATCTGTCTTCTGCTATGGTGCTTTTAGTGTCTCAGCATGCCGCAGCACGCGACATAGTTTTGCACACGATAAGTACAACCGTTTCAGAGAGAAGAGCGGCCAATGTGACGATCTGGCTTTAAGTCGATTCGATAACAAATGACGAGAACGGACGGATTTCTCAGGTTATTAATACATATGAACACTTTTCACATTCTCCCGTGCAAATCGGCTGCCAGTCCTCCTTTCATGCAGAATCTTAAGGTCCTAGCTCATGTCCAAGGCACCAAAGCCAGCTAAAAAGTCAATAATCGATACCTAAAACTTGAATTGTACTATATCTTACTGGCTATTACATCAACTTAGAAGCATCATCTGTGTTCTACTATGGTGCTTTTACTGTCTCCGCATACCGCAGAACGCCACATAGCTTTGCAGACGATAAGTACAACCGTTTCAGAGAGAAGAGCGGCCAATGTGACGATCTGGCTTTAAGTTGATTCGATAACAAATGACGAAAACGGACGGATGTCTCAGGTTTTTACTACATATGAACACTTTTCACATTCTCCCGTGCAACTCGGCTGCTAGTCCTCCTTCATGCAATATCTTAATTTCCTAGCTCATGTCCAAGGCACCAAAGAAGGGTAAAAAGTCAATAACCGATACCTAAAACTTGAATTGTACTACTTCTTACTGGCTATTACATCAACTTAGAAGCTTCATCTGTGTTCTACTATGGTGCTTTTCGTGTGTCCGTATACCGCAGCACGCGACATAGCTTTGCAGACGATAGGTACAACTTTTTCAGAGAAAAGAGCGGCCAATGTGACGATCTGGCTTGAAGTCGATTCGATAACTAATGACGAAAACGGACGGATTTCTCAGGTTTTTACTACGTATGAACACTTTTCACATTCTCCCGTGCAACTCGGCTGCTAGTCCTCATTTCATGCAGAATCTTAAGGTCCTAGCTCATGTCCAAGGCACCAAAGCCAGCTAAAAAGTCAATAATCGATACCTAAAACTTGAATTGTACTACTTCTTACTGGCTATTACATCAACTTAGAAGCTTCATCTGTGTTCTACTATGGTGCTTTTAGTGTCTCCGCATACCGCAGCACGCGACATAGCTTTGCAATCGATAAGTACAACCGTTTCAGAGAGAAGAGCGGCCAATGTGACGATCTGGCTTTAAGTCGATTCGATAACAAATAACGAAAACGGACGGATATCTCAGGTTTTTACTACATATGAACACTTTTCACATTCTCCCGTGCAAATCGGCTGCCAGTCCTCCTTTCATGCAGAATCTTAAGGTCCTAGCTCATGTCCAAGGCACCAAAGCCAGCTAAAAAGTCAATAATCGATACCTAAAACTTGAATTGTTCTATATCTTACTGGCTATTACATCAACTTAGAAGCATCATCTGTGTTCTACTATGGTGCTTTTACTGTCTCCGCATACCGCAGAACGCCACATAGCTTTGCAGACGATAAGTACAACCGTTTCAGAGAGAAGAGCGGTCAATGTGACGATCTGGCTTTAAGTCGATTCGATAACAAATGACGAAAACGGACGGATGTCTCAGGTTTTTACTACATATGAACACTATTCACATTCTCCCGTGCAACTCGGCTGCTAGTCCTCCTTCATGCAAAATCTTAATTACCTAGCTGATGTCCAAGGCACCAAAGAAGGGTAAAAAGTCAATAACCGATACCTAAAACTTGAATTGTACTACTTCTTACTGGAAATTACATCAACTTAGAAGCTTCATATGTGTTCTACTATGATGCTCATAGTGTCTCAGCATACCGCAGCACGCGACATAGCTTTGCAGACGATAAGTACAACCGTTTCAGAGAGAAGAGCGGCCAATGTGACGATCTGGCTTTAAGTCGATCCGATAACAAATGACGAAAACGGACCGATTTCTCAGGTTTTTACTACATATGAACACTTTTCACATTCTCCCGTGCAACAGGGCTGCTAGTCCTCTTTTCATGCAGAATCTTAAGGTCCTAGCTCATGTCCAAGGCACCAAAGCCAGCTAAAGATTCAATATTGAATACCTAAAATTTGAATTGTACTACTTCTTACTGGCTATTACATCAACTTAGAAGCTTCATCTGTGTTCTACTATGGTGCTTTTAGTGTCTCCGCATACCGCAGCACGCGACATAGCTTTGCAATCGATAAGTACAACCGTTTCAGAGAGAAGAGCGGCAAATGTGACGATCTGGCTTTAAGTCAATTCGATAACAAATGACGAAAACGGACGGATCTCTCGGGTTTTTACTACATGTTAAGACTTTTCACATTCTCCCGTGCAAATCGGCTGCTAGTCCTCCTTTCATGCAGAATGTTAAGGTCCTAGCTCATGTCCAAGGCACCAAAGCCAGCTATAAAGTCAATAATCGATACCTAAAACTTGAATTGTACTACTTCTTACTGGCTATTACATCAACTTAGAAGCTTCATCTGTGTTTTACTATGGTGCTTTTAGTGTCTCCGCATACCGCAGCACGCGACATAGCTTTGCAGACGATAAGTACAACTGTTTCAGAGAGAAGAGCGGCCAATGTGACGATCTGGCTTTAAGTCGATTCGATAACAAATGACGAAAACGGACGGATTTCTCAGGTTTTTACTACATATGAACACTTTTCACATTCTCCTGTGCAACTCGGGTGCTAGTCCTCCTTTCATGCAGAATCTTAAGGTCCTAGCTCAAGTCCAAGGCACCAAAGCCAGCTAAAAAGTCAATATTCAATACCTAAAACTTGAATTGTACTACTTCTTACTGGCTATTACATCAACTTAGAAGCTTCATCTGTGTTCTGCTATGGTGCTTTTAGTGTCTCAGCATGCCGCAGCACGCGACATAGTTATGCACAAGATAAGTACAACCGTTTCAGAGAGAAGAGCGGTCAATGTGACGATCTGCCTTTAAGTCGATTCGATAACAAATGACGAAAACGGACGGATGTCTCAGGTTTTTACTACATATGAACACTATTCACATTCTCCCGTGCAACTCGGCTTCTAGTCCTCCTTCATGCAAAATCTTAATTACCTAGCTGATGTCCAAGGCACCAAAGAAGGGTAAAAAGTCAATAACCGATACCTAAAACTTGAATTGTACTACTTCTTACTGGAAATTACATCAACTTAGAAGCTTCATATGTGTTCTACTATGATGCTCATAGTGTCTCAGCATACCGCAGCACGCGACATAGCTTTGCAGACGATAAGTACAACCGTTTCAGAGAGAAGAGCGTCCAATGTGACGATCTGGCTTTAAGTCGATTCGATAACAAATGACGAGAACGGACGGATTTCTCAGGTTTTTAATACATATGAACACTTTTCACATTCTCCCGTGCAAATCGGCTGCCAGTCCTCCTTTCATGCAGAATCTTAAGGTCCTAGCTCATGTCCAAGGCACCAAAGCCAGCTAAAAAGTCAATAATCGATACCTAAAACTTGAATTGTACTATATCTTACTGGCTATTACATCAACTTAGAAGCATCATCTGTGTTCTACTATGGTGCTTTTACTGTCTCCGCATACCGCAGAACGCCACATGGCTTTGCAGACGATAAGTACAACCGTTTCAGAGAGAAGAGCGGCCAATGTGACGATCTGGCTTTAAGTCGATTCGATAACAAATGACGAAAACGGACGGATGTCTCAGGTTTTTACTACATATGAACACTATTCACATTCTCCCGTGCAACTCGGCTGCTAGTCCTCCTTCATGCAAAATCTTAATTTCCTAGCTGATGTCCAAGGCACCAAAGAAGGGTAAAAAGTCAATAACCGATACCTAAAACTTGAATTGTACTACTTCATACTGGCTATTACATCAACTTAGAAGCTTCATCTGTGTTCTACTATGGTGCTTTTAGTGTGTCCGCATACCGCAGCACGCGACATAGCTTTGCAGACGATAAGTACAACTGTTTCAGAGAGAAGAGCGGCCAATGTGACGATCTGGCTTTAAGTCGATTCGATAACAAATGACGAAAACGGACGGATTTCTCAGGTTTTTACTACATATGAACACTTTTCACATTCTCCTGTGCAACTCGGCTGCTAGTCCTCCTTTCATGCAGAATCTTAAGGTCCTAGCTCAAGTCCAAGGCACCAAAGCCAGCTAAAAAGTCAATATTCAATACCTAAAACTTGAATTGTACTACTTCTTACTGGCTATTACATCAACTTAGAAGCTTCATCTGTGTTCTGCTATGGTGCTTTTAGTGTCTCAGCATGCCGCAGCACGCGACATAGCTTTGCACACGATAAGTACAACCGTTTCAGAGAGAAGAGCGGCCAATGTGACGATCTGGCTTTAAGTCGATTCGATAACAAATGACGAGAACGGACGGATTTCTCAGGTTTTTAATACATATGAACACTTTTCACATTCTCCCGTGCAAATCGGCTGCCAGTCCTCCTTTCATGCAGAATCTTAAGGTCCTAGCTCATGTCCAAGGCACCAAAGCCAGCTAAAAAGTCAATAATCGATACCTAAAACTTGAATTGTACTATATCTTACTGGCTATTACATCAACTTAGAAGCATCATCTGTGTTCTACTATGGTGCTTTTACTGTCTCCGCATACCGCAGAACGCCACATAGCTTTGCAGACGATAAGTACAACCGTTTCAGAGAGAAGAGCGGCCAATGTGACGATCTGGCTTTAAGTCGATTCGATAACAAATGACGAAAACGGACAGATGTCTCAGGTTTTTACTACATATGAACACTATTCACATTCTCCCGTGCAACTCGGCTGCTAGTCCTAATTCATGCAAAATCTTAATTTCCTAGCTGATGTCCAAGGCACCAAAGAAGGGTAAAAAGTCAATAACCGATACCTAAAACTTGAATTGTACTACTTCTTACTGGCTATTACATCAACTTAGAAGCTTCATCTGTGTTCTACTATGGTGCTTTTAGTGTGTCCGTATACCGCAGCACGCGACATAGCTTTGCAGACGATAAGTACAACTTTTTCAGAGAGAAGAGCGGCCAATGTGACGATCTGGCTTTAAGTCGATTCGATAACAAATGACGAGAACGGACGGATTTTTCAGGTTTTTACTACATATGAACACTTTTCACATTCTCCCGTGCAAATCGGTTGCCAGTCCTCCTTTCATGCAGAATCTTAAGGTCCTAGCTCATGTCCAAGGCACCAAACCCAGCTAAAAAGTCAATAATCGATACCTAAAACTTGAATTGTACTATATCTTACTGGCTATTACATCAACTTAGAAGCATCATCTGTGTTCTACTATGGTGCTTTTACTGTCTCCGTATACCGCAGAACGCCACATAGCTTTGCAGACGATAAGTACAACCGTTTCAGAGAGAAGAGCGGCCAATGTGACGATCTGGCTTTAAGTCGATTCGATAACAAATGACGAAAACGGACGGACGTCTCAGGTTTTTACTACATATGAACACTATTCACATTCTCCCGTGCAACTCGGCTGCTAGTCCTCCTTCATGCAAAATCTTAATTTCCTAGCTGATGTCCAAGGCACCAAAGAAGGGTAAAAAGTCAATAACCGATACCTAAAACTTGAATTGTACTACTTCTTACTGGCTATTACATCAACTTAGAAGCTTCATCTGTGTTCTACTATGGTGCTTTTAGTGTGTCCGCATACCGCAGCACGCGACATAGCTTTGCAGACGATAAGTACAACTTTTTCAGAGAGAAGAGCGGCCAATGTGACGATCTGGCTTGAAGTCGATTCGATAACTAATGACGAAAACGGACGAATTTCTCATGTTTTTACTACGTATGAACACTTTTCACATTCTCCCGTGCAACTCGGCTGCTAGTCCTCCTTTCATGCAGAATCTTAAGGTCCTAGCTCATGTCCAAGGCACCAAAGCCAGCTAAAAAGTCAATAATCGATACCTAAAACTTGAATTGTACTACTTCTTACTGGCAATTACATCAACTTAGAAGCTTCATCTGTGTTCTACCATGGTGCTTTTAGTGTCTCCGCATACCGCAGCACGCGACATAGCTTTGCAATCGATAAGTACAACCGTTTCAGAGAGAAGAGCGGCCAATGTGACGATCTAGCTTTAAGTTGATTCGATAACAAATGACGAAAACGGACGGATTTCTCATGTTTTTACTACATATGAACACTTTTCACATTCTCCCGTGCAACTCCGCTGCTAATCCTCCGTTCATGCAGAATCTTAAGGTCCTAGCTCATGTGCAAGGCACCAAAGATAGCTAAAAAGTCAATAATCGATACCTAAAACTTGAATTGTACTACTTCTTACTGGCTATTACATCAACTTAGAAGCTTCATCTGTGTTCTACTATGGTGATTTTAGTGTCTCCGCATACCGCAGCACGCGACAAAGCTTTGCAGACGATAAGTACAACCGTTTCAGAGAGAAGAGCGGCCAATGTGACGATCTGGCTTTAAGTCGATTCGATAACAAATGACGAAAACGGACGGATTTCTCAGGTTTTTACTACATTTGAACACTTTTCACATTCTCCCGTGCAACTCGGCTGCTAGTCCTCCTTCATGCAAAATCTTAATTTCCTAGCTCATGTCCAAAGCACCAAAGAAGGGTAAAAAGTCAATAACCGATACCTAAAACTTTAATTGTACTACTTCTTACTGGCTATTACATCAACTTAGAAGCTTCATCTGTGTTCTACTATGGTGCTTTTAGTGTCTCCGCATACCGCAGCACGCGACATAGCTTTGCAGACGATAAGTACAACCGTTTCAGAGAGAAGAGCGGCCAATGTGACGATCTGGCTTGAAGTCGATTCGATAACTAATGACTAAAACGGACGGATTTCTCAGGTTTTTACTACGTATGAACACTTTTCACATTCTCCCGTGCAACTCGGCTGCTAGTCCTCCTTTCATGCAGAATCTTAAGGTCCTAGCTCATGTCCAAGGCACCAAAGCCAGCTAAAAAGTCAATAATCAATACCTAAAACTTGAATTGTACTACTTCTTACTGGCTATTACATCAACTTAGAAGCTTCATCTGTGTTCTACTATTGTGCTTTTAGTGTGTCCGCATACCGCAGCACGCGACATAGCTTTGCAATCGATAAGTACAACCGTTTCAGAGAGAAGAGCGGGCAATGTGACGATCTGGCTTTAAGTCGATTCGATAACAAATGACGAAAACGGACGGATTTCTCAGGTTTTTACTACATATGAACACTTTTCACATTCTCCCGTGCAAATCGGATGCTAGTCCTCCTTTCATGCAGAATCTTAAGGTCCTAGCTCATGTCCAAGGCACCAAAGCCAGCTAAAAAGTCAATATTCAATACCTAAAACTTGAATTGTACTACTTCTTACTGGCTATTACATCAACTTAGAAGCTTCATCTGTGTTCTGCTATGGTGCTTTTAGTGTCTCAGCATGCCGCAGCACGCGACATAGCTTTGCAGACGATAAGTACAACCGTTTCAGAGAGAAGAGCGGCCAATAAGACGATCTGGCTTTAAGTCGATTCGATAACAAATGACGAAAACGGACGGATTTCTCAGGTTTATACTACATATGAACACTTTTCACATTCTCCCGTGCAACTCGGCTGCTAGTCCTCCTTCATGCAAAATCTTAATTTCCTAGCTCATGTCCAAAGCACCAAAGAAGGGTAAAAAGTCAATAACCGATACCTAAAACTTTAATTGTACTACTTCTTACTGGCTATTACATCAACTTAGAAGCTTCATCTGTGTTCTACTATGGTGCTTTTAGTGTGTCCGCATACCGCAGCACGCGACATAGCTTTGCAGACGATAAGTACAACTTTTTCAGAGAGAAGAGCGGCCAATGTGACGATCTGGCTTGAAGTCGATTCGATAACTAATGACGAAAACGGACGGATTTCTCAGGTTTTTACTACGTATGAACACTTTTCACATTCTCCCGTGCAACTCGGCTGCTAGTCCTCCTTTCATGCAGAATCTTAAGGTCCTAGCTCATGTCCAAGGCACCAAAGCCAGCTAAAAAGTCAATAATCGATACCTAAAACTTGAATTGTACTACTTCTTACTGGCTATTACATCACCTTAGAAGCTTCATCTGTGTTCTACTATGGTGCTTTTAGTGTGTCCGCATACCGCAGCACGCGACATAGCTTTGCAGACGATAAGTACAACTTTTTCAGAGAGAAGAGCGGCCAATGTGACGATTTGGCTTAAAGTCGATTCGATAACTAATGACGAAAACGGACGGATTTCTCAGGTTTTTACTACGTATGAACACTTTTCACATTCTCCCGTGCAACTCGGCTGCTAGTGCTCTTTCATGCAGAATGTTAAGGTCCTAGCTCATGTCCAAGGCACCAAAGCCAGCTAAAAAGTCAATAATCGATACCTAAAACTTGAATTGTACTACTTCTTACTGGCTATTACATCAACTTAGAAGCTTCATCTGTGTTCTACTATGGTGCTTTTAGTGTCTCCGCATACCGCAGCACGCGACATAGTTTTGCAATCGATAAGTACAACCGTTTCAGAGAGAAGAGCGGCCAATGTGACGATCTGGCTTTAAGTCGATTCGATAACAAATGACGAAAACGGACGGATTTCTCAGGTTTTTACTACATATGAACACTTTTCACATTCTCCCATGCAAATCGGCTGCCAGTCCTCCTTTCATGCAGAATCTTAAGGTCCTAGCTCATGTCCAAGGCACCAAAGCCAGGTAAAAAGTCAATAATCGATACCTAAGACTTGAATTGTACTACATCTTACTGGATATTACTTCAACTTAGAAGCATCATCTGTGTTCTACTATGGTGCTTTTACTGTCTCCGCATACCGCAGAACGCCACATAGCTTTGCAGACGATAAGTACAACCGTTTCAGAGAGAAGAGCGGTCAATGTGACGATCTGGCTTTAAGTCGATTCGATAACAAATGACGAAAACGGACGGATGTCTCAGGTTTTTACTACATATGAACACTATTCACATTCTCCCGTGCAACTCGGCTGCTAGTCCTCCTTCATGCAAAATCTTAATTTCCTAGCTGATGTCCAAGGCACCAAAGAAGGGTAAAAAGTCAATAACCGATACCTAAAACTTGAATTGTACTACTTCTTACTGGAAATTACATCAACTTAGAAGCTTCATCTGTGTTCTACTATGGTGCTCATAGTGTCTCAGCATACCGCAGCACGCGACATAGCTTTGCAGACGATAAGTACAACCGTTTCAGAGAGAAGAGCGGCCAATGTGACGATCAGGCTTTAAGTCGATTCGATAACAAATGACGAAAACGGACGGATTTCTCAGGTTTTTACTACATTTGAACACTTTTCACATTCTCCCGTGCAACTCGGATGCTAGTCCTCCTTTCATGCAGAATATTAAGGTCCTAGCTCATGTCCAAGGCACCAAAGCCAGCTAAAAATTCAATATTCAATACCTAAAACTTGAATTGTACTACTTCTTACTGGCTATTACATCAACTTAGAAGCTTCATCTGTGTTCTACTATGGTGCTTTTAGTGTGTCCGCACACCGCAGCACGCGACATAGCTTTGCAATCGATAAGTACAACCGTTTCAGAGAGAAGAGCGGGCAATGTGACGATCTGGCTTTAAGTCGATTCGATAACAAATGACGAAAACGGACGGATGTCTCAGGTTTTTACTACATATGAACACTTTTCACATTCTTCCGTGCAACTCGGCTGCTAAT
This sequence comes from Schistocerca gregaria, assembly GCF_023897955.1. Taxonomy (NCBI): domain Eukaryota; kingdom Metazoa; phylum Arthropoda; class Insecta; order Orthoptera; family Acrididae; genus Schistocerca; species Schistocerca gregaria. Next base: position 262,111,016 of record NC_064928.1, read on the forward strand.
CCTCCTTCATGCAAAATCTTAATTTCCTAGCTCATGTCCAAGGCACCAAAGAAGGGTAAAAAGTCAATAACCGATACCTAAAACTTGAATTGTACTACTTCTTACTGGCTATTACATCAACTTAGAAGCTTGATCTGTGTTCTACTATGGTGCTTTTAGTGTGTCCGCATACCGCAGCACGCGACATAGCTTTGCAGACGATAAGTACAACTTTTTCAGAGAGAAGAGCGGCCAATGTGACGATTTGGCTTAAAGTCGATTCGATAACTAATGACGAAAACGGACGGATTTCTCATGTTTTTACTACGTATGAACACTTTTCACATTCTCCCGTGCAACTCGGCTGCTAGTGCTCTTTCATGCAGAATGTTAAGGTCCTAGCTCATGTCCAAGGCACCAAAGCCAGCTAAAAAGTCAATAATCGATACCTAAAACTTGCATTGTACTACTTCTTACTGGATATTACTTCAACTTAGAAGCATCATCTGTGTTCTACTATGGTGCTTTTACTGTCTCCGCATACCGCAGAACGCCACATAGCTTTGCAGACGATAAGTACAACCGTTTCAGAGAGAAGAGCGGCCAATGTGACGATCTGGCTTTAAGTCGATTCGATAACAAATGACGAAAACGGACGGACGTCTCAGGTTTTTACTACATATGAACACTATTCACATTCTCCCGTGCAACTCGGCTGCTAGTCCTCCTTCATGCAAAATCTTAATTTCCTAGCTGATGTCCAAGGCACCAAAGAAGGGTAAAAAGTCAATAACCGATACCTAAAACTTGAATTGTACTACTTCTTACTGGCTATTACATCAACTTAGAAGCTTCATCTGTGTTCTACTATGGTGCTTTTAGTGTGTCCGCATACCGCAGCACGCGACATAGCTTTGCAGACGATAAGTACAACTTTTTCAGAGAGAAGAGCGGCCAATGTGACGATCTGGCTTGAAGTCGATTCGATAACTAATGACGAAAACGGACGAATTTCTCATGTTTTTACTACGTATGAACACTTTTCACATTCTCCCGTGCAACTCGGCTGCTAGTCCTCCTTTCATGCAGAATCTTAAGGTCCTAGCTCATGTCCAAGGCACCAAAGCCAGCTAAAAAGTCAATAATCGATACCTAAAACTTGAATTGTACTACTTCTTACTGGCAATTACATCAACTTAGAAGCTTCATCTGTGTTCTACCATGGTGCTTTTAGTGTCTCCGCATACCGCAGCACGCGACATAGCTTTGCAATCGATAAGTACAACCGTTTCAGAGAGAAGAGCGGCCAATGTGACGATCTAGCTTTAAGTTGATTCGATAACAAATGACGAAAACGGACGGATTTCTCATGTTTTTACTACATATGAACACTTTTCACATTCTCCCGTGCAACTCCGCTGCTAATCCTCCGTTCATGCAGAATCTTAAGGTCCTAGCTCATGTGCAAGGCACCAAAGATAGCTAAAAAGTCAATAATCGATACCTAAAACTTGAATTGTACTACTTCTTACTGGCTATTACATCAACTTAGAAGCTTCATCTGTGTTCTACTATGGTGATTTTAGTGTCTCCGCATACCGCAGCACGCGACAAAGCTTTGCAGACGATAAGTACAACCGTTTCAGAGAGAAGAGCGGCCAATGAGACGATCTGGCTTTAAGTCGATTCGATAACAAATGACGAAAACGGACGGATTTCTCAGGTTTATACTACATATGAACACTTTTCACATTCTCCCGTGCAACTCGGCTGCTAGTCCTCCTTCATGCAAAATCTTAATTTCCTAGCTCATGTCCAAAGCACCAAAGAAGGGTAAAAAGTCAATAACCGATACCTAAAACTTTAATTGTACTACTTCTTACTGGCTATTACATCAACTTAGAAGCTTCATCTGTGTTCTACTATGGTGCTTTTAGTGTGTCCGCATACCGCAGCACGCGACATAGCTTTGCAGACGATAAGTACAACTTTTTCAGAGAGAAGAGCGGCCAATGTGACGATCTGGCTTGAAGTCGATTCGATAACTAATGACGAAAACGGACGGATTTCTCAGGTTTTTACTACGTATGAACACTTTTCACATTCTCCCGTGCAACTCGGCTGCTAGTCCTCCTTTCATGCAGAATCTTAAGGTCCTAGCTCATGTCCAAGGCACCAAAGCCAGCTAAAAAGTCAATAATCGATACCTAAAACTTGAATTGTACTACTTCTTACTGGCTATTACATCACCTTAGAAGCTTCATCTGTGTTCTACTATGGTGCTTTTAGTGTGTCCGCATACCGCAGCACGCGACATAGCTTTGCAGACGATAAGTACAACTTTTTCAGAGAGAAGAGCGGCCAATGTGACGATTTGGCTTAAAGTCGATTCGATAACTAATGACGAAAACGGACGGATTTCTCAGGTTTTTACTACGTATGAACACTTTTCACATTCTCCCGTGCAACTCGGCTGCTAGTGCTCTTTCATGCAGAATGTTAAGGTCCTAGCTCAAGTCCAAGGCACCAAAGCCAGCTAAAAAGTCAATAATCGATACCTAAAACTTGAATTGTACTACTTCTTACTGGCTATTACATCAACTTAGAAGCTTCATCTGTGTTCTACTATGGTGCTTTTAGTGTCTCCGCATACCGCAGCACGCGACATAGTTTTGCAATCGATAAGTACAACCGTTTCAGAGAGAAGAGCGGCCAATGTGACGATCTGGCTTTAAGTCGATTCGATAACAAATGACGAAAACGGACGGATTTCTCAGGTTTTTACTACATATGAACACTTTTCACATTCTCCCATGCAAATCGGCTGCCAGTCCTCCTTTCATGCAGAATCTTAAGGTCCTAGCTCATGTCCAAGGCACCAAAGCCAGGTAAAAAGTCAATAATCGATACCTAAGACTTGAATTGTACTACATCTTACTGGATATTACTTCAACTTAGAAGCATCATCTGTGTTCTACTATGGTGCTTTTACTGTCTCCGCATACCGCAGAACGCCACATAGCTTTGCAGACGATAAGTACAACCGTTTCAGAGAGAAGAGCGGTCAATGTGACGATCTGGCTTTAAGTCGATTCGATAACAAATGACGAAAACGGACGGATGTCTCAGGTTTTTACTACATATGAACACTATTCACATTCTCCCGTGCAACTCGGCTGCTAGTCCTCCTTCATGCAAAATCTTAATTTCCTAGCTGATGTCCAAGGCACCAAAGAAGGGTAAAAAGTCAATAACCGATACCTAAAACTTGAATTGTACTACTTCTTACTGGAAATTACATCAACTTAGAAGCTTCATCTGTGTTCTACTATGGTGCTCATAGTGTCTCAGCATACCGCAGCACGCGACATAGCTTTGCAGACGATAAGTACAACCGTTTCAGAGAGAAGAGCAGCCAATGTGACGATCTGGCTTTAAGTCGATTCGATAACAAATGACGAAAACTGACCGATTTCTCAGGTTTTTACTACATATGAACACTTTTCACATTCTCCCGTGCAACAGCTCTGCTATTCCTCCTTTCATGCAGAATGTTAAGGTCCTAGCTCATGTGCAAGGCACCAAAGATAGCTAAAAAGTCAATAATCGATACCTAAAACTTCAATTGTACTACTTCTTACTGGCTATTACATCAACTTAGAAGCTTCATCAGTGTTCTACTATGGTGCTTTCAGTGTCTCCGCATACCGCAGCACGCGACATAGCTTTGCAGACGATAAGTACAACCGTTTCAGAGAGAAGAGCGGCCAATGTGACGATCAGGCTTTAAGTCGATTCGATAACAAATGACGAAAACGGACGGATTTCTCAGGTTTTTACTACATTTGAACACTTTTCACATTCTCCCGTGCAACTCGGATGCTAGTCCTCCTTTCATGCAGAATATTAAGGTCCTAGCTCATGTCCAAGGCACCAAAGCCAGCTAAAAATTCAATATTCAATACCTAAAACTTGAATTGTACTACTTCTTACTGGCTATTACATCAACTTAGAAGCTTCATCTGTGTTCTACTATGGTGCTTTTAGTGTGTCCGCACACCGCAGCACGCGACATAGCTTTGCAATCGATAAGTACAACCGTTTCAGAGAGAAGAGCGGGCAATGTGACGATCTGGCTTTAAGTCGATTCGATAACAAATGACGAAAACGGACGGATGTCTCAGGTTTTTACTACATATGAACACTTTTCACATTCTCCCGTGCAACTCGGCTGCTAATCCTCCTTCATGCAAAATCTTAATTTCCTAGCTCATGTCCAAGGCACCAAAGAAGGGTAAAAAGTCAATAACCGATACCTAAAACTTGAATTGTACTACTTCTTACTGGCTATTACATCAACTTAGAAGCTTGATCTGTGTTCTACTATGGTGCTTTTAGTGTGTCCGCATACCGCAGCACGCGACATAGCTTTGCAGACGATAAGTACAACTTTTTCAGAGAGAAGAGCGGCCAATGTGACGATTTGGCTTAAAGTCGATTCGATAACTAATGACGAAAACGGACGGATTTCTCATGTTTTTACTACGTATGAACACTTTTCACATTCTCCCGTGCAACTCGGCTGCTAGTGCTCTTTCATGCAGAATGTTAAGGTCCTAGCTCATGTCCAAGGCACCAAAGCCAGCTAAAAAGTCAATAATCGATACCTAAAACTTGCATTGTACTACTTTTTACTGGATATTACTTCAACTTAGAAGCATCATCTGTGTTCTACTATGGTGCTTTTACTGTCTCCGCATACCGCAGAACGCCACATAGCTTTGCAGACGATAAGTACAACCGTTTCAGAGAGAAGAGCGGTCAATGTGACGATCTGGCTTTAAGTCGATTCGATAACAAATGACGAAAACGGACGGATGTCTCAGGTTTTTACTACATATGAACACTATTCACATTCTCCCGTGCAACTCGGCTGCTAGTCCTCCTTCATGCAAAATCTTAATTTCCTAGCTGATGTCCAAGGCACCAAAGAAGGGTAAAAAGTCAATAACCGATACCTAAAACTTGAATTGTACTACTTCCTACTGGAAATTACATCAACTTAGAAGCTTCATCTGTGTTCTACTATGGTGCTCATAGTGTCTCAGCATACCGCAGCACGCGACATAGCTTTGCAGACGATAAGTACAACCGTTTCAGAGAGAAGAGCAGCCAATGTGACGATCTGGCTTTAAGTCGATTCGATAACAAATGACGAAAACTGACCGATTTCTCAGGTTTTTACTACATATGAACACTTTTCACTTTCTCCCGTGCAACAGCTGTGCTATTCCTCCTTTCATGCAGAATGTTAAGGTCCTAGCTCATGTGCAAGGCACCAAAGCCAGCTAAAAAGTCATTAATCGATACCTAAAACTTGAATTGTACTACTTCTTCCTTTGTATTACATCAACTTAGAAGCTTCATCTGTGTTCTACTATGGTGCTTTTAGTGTCTCCGCATACCGCAGCACGCGACATAGCTTTGCAATCGATAAGTACAACCGTTTTAGAGAGAAGAGCGGCCAATGTGACGATCTGGCTTTACGTCGATTCGATAACAAATGACGAAAACGGACGGATTTCTCAGGTTTCTACTACATATGAACACTTTTCACATTCTCCCGTGCAAATCGGCTGCTATTCCTATTTTCATGCAGAAAGTTAAGGTCCTAGCTCATGTCCAAGGCACCAAAGCCAGCTAAAAGGTCAATAATCGATATCTAAAACTTGAATTGTACTACTTCTTCCTGGCTATTACATCGACATAGAAGCTTCATCTGTGTTCTACTATGGTGCTTTTAGTGTATCAGCATACCGTAGCACGCGACATAGCTTTGCAGACGATAAGTACTAGTGTTTCGGAGAGAAGAGCGGCCAATGTGACGATCTGGCTTGAAGTCGATTCGATAACTAATGACGAAAACGGACGGATTTCTCAGGTTTTTACTACATTTGAACACTTTTCACATTCTCCCGTGCAAATCGGCTGCCAGTCCTTCTTTCATGCAGAATCTTAAGGTCCTAGCTCATGTCCAAGGCACCAAAGCCAGCTAAAAAGTCAATAATCGATACCTAAAACTTGAATTGTACTATATCTTACTAGCTATTACATCAACTTAGAAGCATCATCTGTGTTCTAATATGGTGCTTTTACTGTCTCCGCATACCGCAGAACGCCACATAGCTTTGCAGACAATAAGTACAACCGTTTCAGAGAGAAGAGCGGCCAATGTGACGATCTGGCTTTAAGTCGATTCGATAACAAATGACGAAAACGGACGGATGTCTCAGGTTTTTACTACATATGAACACTATTCACATTCTCCCGTGCAACTCGGCTGCTAGTCCTCCTTCATGCAAAATCTTAATTTCCTAGCTCATGTCCAAGGCACCAAAGAAGGGTAAAAAGTCAATAACCGATACCTAAAACTTTAATTGTACTACTTCTTACTGGCTATTACATCAACTTAGAAGCTTCATCTGTGTTCTACTATGGTGCTTTTAGTGTGTCCGCATACCGCAGCACGCGACATAGCTTTGCAGACGATAAGTACAACTTTTTCAGAGAGAAGAGCGGCCAATGTGACGATCTGGCTTGAAGTCGATTCGATAACTAATGACGAAAACGGACGGATTTCTCAGGTTTTCACTACATTTGAACACTTTTCACATTCTCCCGTGCAAATCGGCTGCCAGTCCTCCTTTCATGCAGAATCTTAAGGTCCTAGCTCATGTCCAAGGCACCAAAGCCAGCTAAAAAGTCAATAATCGATACCTAAAACTTGAATTGTACTATATCTTACTGGCTATTACATCAACTTAGAAGCATCACCTGTGTTCTAATATGGTGCTTTTACTGTCTCCGCATACCGCAGAACGCCACATAGCTTTGCAGACGATAAGTACAACCGTTTCAGAGAGAAGAGCGGCCAATGTGACGATCTGGCTTTAAGTCGATTCGATAACAAATGACGAAAACGGACGGATGTCTCAGGTTTTTTCTACATATGTACATTTTTCACATTCTCCCGTTACACTCGGCTGCTAGTCCTCCTTTCATGCAGAATCTTAAGGTTCTAGCTCATGTCCAAGGTACCAAAGCCAGCTGAAAAGTCAATAATCGATACCTAAAACTTGAATTGTACTACTTCTTACTGGCTATTACATCAACTTGTAAGCTTCATCTGTGTTCTACTATGGTGATTTTAGTGTCTCCGCATACCGCAGCACGCGACATAGCTTTGCAGACGATAAGTACAACCGTTTCTGAGAGAAGAGCGGCCAATGAGACGATCTGGCTTTAAGTCGATTCGATAACAAGTGACGAAAACGGACCGATTTCTCAGGTTTTTACTACATATGAACACTTTTCACATTCTCCCGTGCAACTTGGCTCCTCGTCCTCCTATCATGCAGAATCTTAAGGTCCTAGCTCATGTCCAAGGCACCAAAGCCAGCTAAAAATTCAATATTCAATACCTATAACTTGAATTGTACTACTTCTTACTGGCTATTACATCAACTTAGAAGCTTCATCTGTGTTCTACTATGGTGCTTTTAGTGTCTCAGCATACCGCAGAACGCCACATAGCTTTGCAATCGATAAGTACAACCGTTTCAGAGAGAAGAGCAGCTAATTTGACGATCTGGCTTTAAGTCGATTCGATAACAAATGACGAAAACGGACGGATTTATCGGGTTTTTACTACATATAAACACTTTTCACATTCTCGCATGCAAATCGGCTGGTAGTCCTCCTTTCATGCAGAATCTTAAGGTCCTAGCTCATGTCCAAGGCACCAAAGCCAGCTAAAAAGTCAATAAACGATATCTAAAACTTGAATTGTACTACTTCTTCCTGGCTATTACAACAACTTAGAAGCTTCATCTGTGTTCTACTTTGGTGCTTTTAGTGTCTCCGCATACCGCAGCACGCGACATAGCTTTGCAGACGATAAGTACAACCGTTTCAGAGAGAAGAGCGGCCAATGTGACGATCTGGCTTGAAGAAGATTCGATAACAAATGACGAAAACGGACGGATTTCTAGGTTTTTACTACATATGAACACTTTTCATATTCTCCCGTGCAACTCCGCTGCTAATCCTCCTTTCATGCAGAAGCTTAAGGTCCTAGCTCATGTCCAAGGCACCAAAGCCAGCTAAAAATTCAATATTGAATACCTAAAATTTGAATTGTACTACTTCTTATTGGCTATTACATCAACTTAGAAGCTTCATCTGTGTCCTACTATGGTGCTTTTAGTGTCTCCGCATACCGCAGCACGCGACATATCTTTGCAGACGATAAGTACTACCGTTTCAGAGAGAAGAGCGGCCAATGTGACGATCTGGCTTTAAGTAGATTCGATAACAAATGACGTAAACGGACGGATGTCTCAGGTTTTTACTACATATGAACATTTTTCACATTCTCCCGTGCAAGTCGGCTGCTAGTCCTCCTTTCATGCAGAATCTTAAGGTCCTAGCTCATGTCCAAGGTACCAAAGCCAGCTGAAAAGTCAATAATCGATACCTAAAACTTGGATTGTACTACATCTTACTGGCTATTACATAACTTAGAAGCTTCATCTGTGTTCTACTATGGTGATTTTAGTGTCCCCGCATACCGCAGCATGCGACATAGCTTCGCAGACGATAAGTACAACCGTTTCAGAGAGAAGAGCGGCCAATGAGACGATCTGGCTTTAAGTCGATTCGATAACAAATGACGAAAACGGACGGATTTCTCAGGTTTTTACTACGTATGAACACTTTTCACATTCTCCCGTGCAACTCGGCTGCTAGTCCTCCTTTCATGCAGAATCTTAAGGTCCTAGCTCATGTCCAAGGCACCAAAGCCAGCTAAAAAGTCAATAATCGATACCTAAAACTTGAATTGTACTACTTCTTATTGGCTATTACATCAACTTAGAAGCTTCATCTGTGTTCTACTATGGTGCATTTAGTGTGTCCGCATACCGCAGCACGCGACATAGCTTTGCAATCGATAAGTACAACCGTTTCAGAGAGAAGAGCGGCCAATGTGACGATCTGGCTTTAAGTCGATTCGATAACAAATGACGAGAACGGACGGATTTCTCAGGTATTTACTACATATGAACACTTTTCACATTCTCCCGTGCAAATCGGCTGCCAGTCCTCCTTTCATGCAGAATCTTAAGGTCCTAGTTCATGTCCAAGGCACCAAAGCCAGCTAAAAAGTCAATAATCGATACCTAAAACTTGAATTGTACTATATCTTACTGGCTATTACATCAACTTAGAAGCATCATCTGTGTTCTACTATGGTGCTTTTACTGTCTCCGCATACCGCAGAACGCCACATAGCTTTGCAGACGATAAGTACAACCGTTTCATAGAGAAGAGCGGCCAATGTGACGATCTGGCTTTAAGTCGATTCGATAACAAATGACGAAAACGGACGGATGTCTTAGGTTTTTACTACATATGAACACTATTCACATTCTCCCGTGCAACTCGGCTGCTAGTCCTCCTTCATGCAAAATCTTAATTTCCTAGCTGATGTCCAAGGCACCAAAGAAGGGTAAAAAGTCAATAACCGATACCTAAAACTTTAATTGTACTACTTCTTACTGGCTATTACATCAACTTAGAAGCTTCATCTGTGTTCTACTATGGTGCTTTTAGTGTGTCCGCATACCGCAGCACGCGACATAGCTTTGCACACGATAAGTACAACTTTTTCAGAGAGAAGAGCGGCCAATGTGACGATCTGGCTTGAAGTCGATTCGATAACTAATGACGAAAACGGACGGATTTCTCATGTTTTTACTACGTATGAACACTTTTCACATTCTCCCGTGCAACTCGGCTGCTAGTCCTCCTTTCATGCAGAATCTTAAGGTCCTAGCTCATGTCCAAGGCACCAAAGCCAGCTAAAAAGTCAATATTCGATACCTAAAACTTGAATTGTACTACTTCTTATTGGCTATTACATCAACTTAGAAGCTTCATCTGTGTTCTACTATGGTGCATTTAGTGTGTCCGCATACCGCAGCACGCGACATAGCTTTGCAATCGATAAGTACAACCGTTTCAGAGAGAAGAGTGGCCAATGTGACGATCTGGCTTTAAGTCGATTCGATAACAAATGACGAGAACGGACGGATTTCTCAGGTTTTTACTACATATGAACACTTTTCACATTCTCCCGTGCAACTAGGCTGCTAGTCCTCCTTTCATGCAGAATGTTAAGGTCGTAGCTCATGTCCAAGGCATCAAAGCCAGCTAAAAAGTCAATAATCGATACCTAAAACTTGAACTGTACTACTTCTTACTGGCTATTACATCAACGTAGAAGCTTCATCTGTGTTCTACTATGGTGCTTTTAGTGTCTCCGCATACCGCAGCACGCGACATAGCTTTGCAATCGATAAGTACAACCGTTTCAGAGAGAAGAGCAGCTAATTTGACGATCTGGCTTTAAGTCGATTCGATAACAAATGACGAAAACGGACGGATTTATCGGGTTTTTACTACATATAAACACTTTTCACATTCTCGCATGCAAATCGGCTGGTAGTCCTCCTTTCATGCAGAATCTTAAGGTCCTAGCTCATCTCCAAGGCACCAAAGCCAGCTAAAAAGTCAATAAACGATATCTAAAACTTGAATTGTACTACTTCTTCCTGGCTATTACAACAACTTAGAAGCTTCATCTGTGTTCTACTTTGGTGCTTTTAGTGTCTCCGCATACCGCAGCACGCGACATAGCTTTGCAGACGATAAGTACAACCGTTTCAGAGAGAAGAGCGGCCAATGTGACGATCTGGCTTGAAGAAGATTCGATAACAAATGACGAAAACGGACGGATTTCTAGGTTTTTACTACATATGAACACTTTTCATATTCTCCCGTGCAACTCCGCTGCTAATCCTCCTTTCATGCAGAAGCTTAAGGTCCTAGCTCATGTCCAAGGCACCAAAGCCAGCTAAAAAGTCAATAATCGATACCTAAAACTTGAATTGTACTACTTCTTACTGGCTATTACATCAACTTAGAAGCTTCATCTGTGTCCTACTATGGTGCTTTTAGTGTCTCCGCATACCGCAGCACGCGTCATATCTTTGCAGACGATAAGTACTACCGTTTCAGAGAGAAGAGCGGCCAATGTGACGATCTGGCTTTAAGTAGATTCGATAACAAATGACGTAAACGGACGGATTTCTCAGGTTTATACTACATATGAACACTTTTCACATTCTCCCGTGCAACTCGGCTGCTAGTCCTCCTTCATGCAAAATCTTAATTTCCTAGCTCATGTCCAAAGCACCAAAGAAGGGTAAAAAGTCAATAACCGATACCTAAAACTTTAATTGTACTACTTCTTACTGGCTATTACATCAACTTAGAAGCTTCATCTGTGTTCTACTATGGTGCTTTTAGTGTCTCCGCATACCGCAGCACGCGACATAGTTTTGCAATCGATAAGTACAACCGTTTCAGAGAGAAGAGCGGCCAATGTGACGATCTGGCTTTAAGTCGATTCGATAACAAATGACGAAAACGGACGGATTTCTCAGGTTTTTACTACATATGAACACTTTTCACATTCTCCCATGCAAATCGGCTGCCAGTCCTCCTTTCATGCAGAATCTTAAGGTCCTAGCTCATGTCCAAGGCACCAAAGCCAGGTAAAAAGTCAATAATCGATACCTAAGACTTGAATTGTACTACATCTTACTGGATATTACTTCAAATTAGAAGCATCATCTGTGTTCTACTATGGTGCTTTTACTGTCTCCGCATACCGCAGAACGCCACATAGCTTTGCAGACGATAAGTACAACCGTTTCAGAGAGAAGAGCGGTCAATGTGACGATCTGGCTTTAAGTCGATTCGATAACAAATGACGAAAACGGACGGATGTCTCAGGTTTTTACTACATATGAACACTATTCACATTCTCCCGTGCAACTCGGCTGCTAGTCCTCCTTCATGCAAAATCTTAATTTCCTAGCTGATGTCCAAGGCACCAAAGAAGGGTAAAAAGTCAATAACCGATACCTAAAACTTGAATTGTACTACTTCTTACTGGAAATTACATCAACTTAGAAGCTTCATCTGTGTTCTACTATGGTGCTCATAGTGTCTCAGCATACCGCAGCACGCGACATAGCTTTGCAGACGATAAGTACAACCGTTTCAGAGAGAAGAGCAGCCAATGTGACGATCTGGCTTTAAGTCGATTCGATAACAAATGACGAAAACTGACCGATTTCTCAGGTTTTTACCACATATGAACACTTTTCACATTCTCCCGTGCAACAGCTCTGCTATTCCTCCTTTCATGCTGAATGTTAAGGTCCTAGCTCATGTGCAAGGCACCAAAGATAGCTAAAAAGTCAATAATCGATACCTAAAACTTCAATTGTACTACTTCTTACTGGCTATTACATCAACTTAGAAGCTTCATCAGTGTTCTACTATGGTGCTTTTAGTGTCTCCGCATACCGCAGCACGCGACATACCTAGATCGCGTGTTAGGGAGGAGAGAGGAGGAGGGGGGGGTGAGGGGGGAGCGGAGAGAGTGAGGGGTGGGGGGGGGGGGTGTCAGTGGGCGATAGAGGGGTGGGAGGCGAGCAGAGAGGGGGGACGGCGCCCTGGCTTAGCCGTGAGCGTGGGCCAGCGTCGTCTGTGCTGCGGCTGGCTGCCTGGGGCCTCGGTGCTGGGCGAGGGAGAAAGCCAGCTAAAAATTCAATATTCAATACCTAAAACTTGAATTGTACTACTTCTTACTGGCTATTACATCAACTTAGAAGCTTCATCTGTGTTCTACTATGGTGCTTTTAGTGTGTCCGCACACCGCAGCACGCGACATAGCTTTGCAATCGATAAGTACAACCGTTTCAGAGAGAAGAGCGGGCAATGTGACGATCTGGCTTTAAGTCGATTCGATAACAAATGACGAAAACGGACGGATGTCTCAGGTTTTTACTACATATGAACACTTTTCACATTCTCCCGTGCAACTCGGCTGCTAATCCTCCTTCATGCAAAATCTTAATTTCCTAGCTCATGTCCAAGGCACCAAAGAAGGGTAAAAAGTCAATAACCGATACCTAAAACTTGAATTGTACTACTTCTTACTGGCTATTACATCAACTTAGAAGCTTGATCTGTGTTCTACTATGGTGCTTTTAGTGTGTCCGCATACCGCAGCACGCGACATAGCTTTGCAGACGATAAGTACAACTTTTTCAGAGAGAAGAGCGGCCAATGTGACGATTTGGCTTAAAGTCGATTCGATAACTAATGACGAAAACGGACGGATTTCTCATGTTTTTACTACGTATGAACACTTTTCACATTCTCCCGTGCAACTCGGCTGCTAGTGCTCTTTCATGCAGAATGTTAAGGTCCTAGCTCATGTCCAAGGCACCAAAGCCAGCTAAAAAGTCAATAATCGATACCTAAAACTTGCATTGTACTACTTCTTACTGGATATTACTTCAACTTAGAAGCATCATCTGTGTTCTACTATGGTGCTTTTACTGTCTCCGCATACCGCAGAACGCCACATAGCTTTGCAGACGATAAGTACAACCGTTTCAGAGAGAAGAGCGGTCAATGTGACGATCTGGCTTTAAGTCGATTCGATAACAAATGACGAAAACGGACGGATGTCTCAGGTTTTTACTACATATGAACACTATTCACATTCTCCCGTGCAACTCGGCTGCTAGTCCTCCTTCATGCAAAATCTTAATTTCCTAGCTGATGTCCAAGGCACCAAAGAAGGGTAAAAAGTCAATAACCGATACCTAAAACTTGAATTGTACTACTTCCTACTGGAAATTACATCAACTTAGAAGCTTCATCTGTGTTCTACTATGGTGCTCATAGTGTCTCAGCATACCGCAGCACGCGACATAGCTTTGCAGACGATAAGTACAACCGTTTCAGAGAGAAGAGCAGCCAATGTGACGATCTGGCTTTAAGTCGATTCGATAACAAATGACGAAAACTGACCGATTTCTCAGGTTTTTACTACATATGAACACTTTTCACTTTCTCCCGTGCAACAGCTGTGCTATTCCTCCTTTCATGCAGAATGTTAAGGTCCTAGCTCATGTGCAAGGCACCAAAGCCAGCTAAAAAGTCATTAATCGATACCTAAAACTTGAATTGTACTACTTCTTCCTTTGTATTACATCAACTTAGAAGCTTCATCTGTGTTCTACTATGGTGCTTTTAGTGTCTCCGCATACCGCAGCACGCGACATAGCTTTGCAATCGATAAGTACAACCGTTTTAGAGAGAAGAGCGGCCAATGTGACGATCTGGCTTTACGTCGATTCGATAACAAATGACGAAAACGGACGGATTTCTCAGGTTTCTACTACATATGAACACTTTTCACATTCTCCCGTGCAAATCGGCTGCTATTCCTATTTTCATGCAGAAAGTTAAGGTCCTAGCTCATGTCCAAGGCACCAAAGCCAGCTAAAAGGTCAATAATCGATATCTAAAACTTGAATTGTACTACTTCTTCCTGGCTATTACATCGACATAGAAGCTTCATCTGTGTTCTACTATGGTGCTTTTAGTGTATCAGCATACCGTAGCACGCGACATAGCTTTGCAGACGATAAGTACTAGTGTTTCGGAGAGAAGAGCGGCCAATGTGACGATCTGGCTTGAAGTCGATTCGATAACTAATGACGAAAACGGACGGATTTCTCAGGTTTTTACTACATTTGAACACTTTTCACATTCTCCCGTGCAAATCGGCTGCCAGTCCTTCTTTCATGCAGAATCTTAAGGTCCTAGCTCATGTCCAAGGCACCAAAGCCAGCTAAAAAGTCAATAATCGATACCTAAAACTTGAATTGTACTATATCTTACTAGCTATTACATCAACTTAGAAGCATCATCTGTGTTCTAATATGGTGCTTTTACTGTCTCCGCATACCGCAGAACGCCACATAGCTTTGCAGACAATAAGTACAACCGTTTCAGAGAGAAGAGCGGCCAATGTGACGATCTGGCTTTAAGTCGATTCGATAACAAATGACGAAAACGGACGGATGTCTCAGGTTTTTACTACATATGAACACTATTCACATTCTCCCGTGCAACTCGGCTGCTAGTCCTCCTTCATGCAAAATCTTAATTTCCTAGCTCATGTCCAAGGCACCAAAGAAGGGTAAAAAGTCAATAACCGATACCTAAAACTTTAATTGTACTACTTCTTACTGGCTATTACATCAACTTAGAAGCTTCATCTGTGTTCTACTATGGTGCTTTTAGTGTGTCCGCATACCGCAGCACGCGACATAGCTTTGCAGACGATAAGTACAACTTTTTCAGAGAGAAGAGCGGCCAATGTGACGATCTGGCTTGAAGTCGATTCGATAACTAATGACGAAAACGGACGGATTTCTCAGGTTTTCACTACATTTGAACACTTTTCACATTCTCCCGTGCAAATCGGCTGCCAGTCCTCCTTTCATGCAGAATCTTAAGGTCCTAGCTCATGTCCAAGGCACCAAAGCCAGCTAAAAAGTCAATAATCGATACCTAAAACTTGAATTGTACTATATCTTACTGGCTATTACATCAACTTAGAAGCATCACCTGTGTTCTAATATGGTGCTTTTACTGTCTCCGCATACCGCAGAACGCCACATAGCTTTGCAGACGATAAGTACAACCGTTTCAGAGAGAAGAGCGGCCAATGTGACGATCTGGCTTTAAGTCGATTCGATAACAAATGACGAAAACGGACGGATGTCTCAGGTTTTTTCTACATATGTACATTTTTCACATTCTCCCGTTACACTCGGCTGCTAGTCCTCCTTTCATGCAGAATCTTAAGGTTCTAGCTCATGTCCAAGGTACCAAAGCCAGCTGAAAAGTCAATAATCGATACCTAAAACTTGAATTGTACTACTTCTTACTGGCTATTACATCAACTTGTAAGCTTCATCTGTGTTCTACTATGGTGATTTTAGTGTCTCCGCATACCGCAGCACGCGACATAGCTTTGCAGACGATAAGTACAACCGTTTCTGAGAGAAGAGCGGCCAATGAGACGATCTGGCTTTAAGTCGATTCGATAACAAGTGTCGAAAACGGACCGATTTCTCAGGTTTTTACTACATATGAACACTTTTCACATTCTCCTGTGCAACTTGGCTCCTCGTCCTCCTATCATGCAGAATCTTAAGGTCCTAGCTCATGTCCAAGGCACCAAAGCCAGCTAAAAATTCAATATTCAATACCTAAAACTTGAATTGTACTACTTCTTACTGGCTATTACATCAACTTAGAAGCTTCATCTGTGTTCTACTATGGTGCTTTTAGTGTCTCAGCATACCGCAGAACGCCACATAGCTTTGCAATCGATAAGTACAACCGTTTCAGAGAGAAGAGCAGCTAATTTGACGATCTGGCTTTAAGTCGATTCGATAACAAATGACGAAAACGGACGGATTTATCGGGTTTTTACTACATATAAACACTTTTCACATTCTCGCATGCAAATCGGCTGGTAGTCCTCCTTTCATGCAGAATCTTAAGGTCCTAGCTCATGTCCAAGGCACCAAAGCCAGCTAAAAAGTCAATAAACGATATCTAAAACTTGAATTGTACTACTTCTTCCTGGCTATTACAACAACTTAGAAGCTTCATCTGTGTTCTACTTTGGTGCTTTTAGTGTCTCCGCATACCGCAGCACGCGACATAGCTTTGCAGACGATAAGTACAACCGTTTCAGAGAGAAGAGCGGCCAATGTGACGATCTGGCTTGAAGAAGATTCGATAACAAATGACGAAAACGGACGGATTTCTAGGTTTTTACTACATATGAACACTTTTCATATTCTCCCGTGCAACTCCGCTGCTAATCCTCCTTTCATGCAGAAGCTTAAGGTCCTAGCTCATGTCCAAGGCACCAAAGCCAGCTAAAAAGTCAATAATCGATACCTAAAACTTGAATTGTACTACTTCTTACTGGCTATTACATCAACTTAGAAGCTTCATCTGTGTCCTACTATGGTGCTTTTAGTGTCTCTGCATACCGCAGCACGCGACATATCTTTGCAGACGATAAGTACTACCGTTTCAGAGAGAAGAGCGGCCAATGTGACGATCTGGCTTTAAGTAGATTCGATAACAAATGACGTAAACGGACGGATGTCTCAGGTTTTTACTACATATGAACATTTTTCACATTCTCCCGTGCAAGTCGGCTGCTAGTCCTCCTTTCATGCAGAATCTTAAGGTCCTAGCTCATGTCCAAGGTACCGAAGCCAGCTGAAAAGTCAATAATCGATACCTAAAACTTGAATTGTACTACATCTTACTGGCTATTACATAACTTAGAAGCTTCATCTGTGTTCTACTATGGTGATTTTAGTGTCCCCGCATACCGCAGCATGCGACATAGCTTCGCAGACGATAAGTACAACCGTTTCAGAGAGAAGAGCGGCCAATGAGACGATCTGGCTTTAAGTCGATTCGATAACAAATGACGAAAACGGACGGATTTCTCAGGTTTTTACTACATATGAACACTTTTCACATTCCCCCGTGCAACTCGGCTGCTAGTCCTCCTTACATGCAGAATTTTAAGGTCCTAGCTCATGTCCAAGGCACCAAAGCCAGCTAAAAAGTCAATAATCTATACCTAAAACTTGAATTGTACTACTTCTTACTGGCTATTACATCAACTTAGAAGCATCATCTGTGTTCTACTATGGTGCTTTTACTGTCTCCGCATACCGCAGAACGCCACATAGCTTTGCAGACGATAAGTACAACCGTTTCAGAGAGAAGAGCGGCCAATGTGACGATCTGGCTTTAAGTCGATTCGATAACAAATGACGAAAACGGACGGATTTCTCAGGTTTTTACTACGTATGAACACTTTTCTTATTCTCCCGTGCAACTCGGCTGCTAGTCCTCCTTTCATGCAGAATCTTAAGGTCCTAGCTCATGTCCAAGGCACCAAAGCCAGCTAAAAAGTCAATAATCGATACCTAAAACTTGAATTGTACTACTTCTTATTGGCTATTACATCAACTTAGAAGCTTCATCTGTGTTCTACTATGGTGCATTTAGTGTGTCCGCATACCGCAGCACGCGACATAGCTTTGCAATCGATAAGTACAACCGTTTCAGAGAGAAGAGCGGCCAATGTGACGATCTGGCTTTAAGTCGATTCGATAACAAATGACGAGAACGGACGGATTTCTCAGGTTTTTACTACATATGAACACTTTTCACATTCTCCCGTGCAAATCGGCTGCCAGTCCTCCTTTCATGCAGAATCTTAAGGTCCTAGCTCATGTCCAAGGCACCAAAGCCAGCTAAAAAGTCAATAATCGATACCTAAAACTTGAATTGTACTATATCTTACTGGCTATTACATCAACTTAGAAGCATCATCTGTGTTCTACTATGGTGCTTTTACTGTCTCCGCATACCGCAGAACGCCACATAGCTTTGCAGACGATAAGTACAACCGTTTCAGAGAGAAGAGCGGTCAATGTGACGATCTGGCTTTAAGTCGATTCGATAACAAATGACGAAAACGGACGGATGTCTCAGGTTTTTACTACATATGAACACTATTCACATTCTCCCGTGCAACTCGGCTGCTAGTCCTCCTTCATGCAAAATCTTAATTTCCTAGCTGATGTCCAAGGCACCAAAGAAGGGTAAAAAGTCAATAACCGATACCTAAAACTTGAATTGTACTACTTCTTACTGGCTATTACATCAACTTAGAAGCTTCATCTGTGTTCTACTATGGTGCTTTTAGTGTGTCCGCATACCGCAGCACGCGACATAGCTTTGCACACGATAAGTACAACTTTTTCAGAGAGAAGAGCGGCCAATGTGACGATCTGGCTTGAAGTCGATTCGATAACTAATGACGAAAACGGACGGATTTCTCATGTTTTTACTACATATGAACACTTTTCACATTCTCCCGTGCAACTGGGCTGCTAGTCCTCCTTTCATGCAGAATGTTAAGGTCGTAGCTCATGTCCAAGGCATCAAAGCCAGCTAAAAAGTCAATAATCGATACCTAAAACTTGAACTGTACTACTTCTTACTGGCTATTACATCAACGTAGAAGCTTCATCTGTGTTCTACTATGGTGCTTTTAGTGTCTCCGCATACCGCAGCAGGCGACATAGCTTTGCAATCGATAAGTACAACCGTTTCAGAGAGAAGAGCAGCTAATTTGACGATCTGGCTTTAAGTCGATTCGATAACAAATGACGAAAACGGACGGATTTATCGGGTTTTTACTACATATAAACACTTTTCACATTCTCGCATGCAAATCGGCTGGTAGTCCTCCTTTCATGCAGAATCTTAAGGTCCTAGCTCATGTCCAAGGCACCAAAGCCAGCTAAAAAGTCAACAAACGATATCTAAAACTTGAATAGTACTACTTCTTCCTGGCTATTACAACAACTTAGAAGCTTCATCTGTGTTCTACTTTGGTTCTTTTAGTGTCTCCGCATACCGCAGCACGCGACATAGCTTTGCAGACGATAAGTACAACCGTTTCAGAGAGAAGAGCGGCCAATGTGACGATCTGGCTTGAAGAAGATTCGATAACAAATGACGAAAACGGACGGATTTCTAGGTTTTTACTACATATGAACACTTTTCATATTCTCCCGTGCAACTCCGCTGCTAATCCTCCTTTCATGCAGAAGCTTAAGGTCCTAGCTCATGTCCAAGGCACCAAAGCCAGCTAAAAAGTCAATAATCGATACCTAAAACTTGAATTGTACTACTTCTTACTGGCTATTACATCAACTTAGAAGCTTCATCTGTGTCCTACTATGGTGCTTTTAGTGTCTCCGCATACCGCAGCACGCGACATATCTTTGCAGACGATAAGTACTACCGTTTCAGAGAGAAGAGCGGCCAATGTGACGATCTGGCTTTAAGTAGATTCGATAACAAATGACGTAAACGGACGGATGTCTCAGGTTTTTACTACATATGAACATTTTTCACATTCTCCCGTGCAAGTCGGCTGCTAGTCCTCCTTTCATGCAGAATCTTAAGGTCCTAGCTCATGTCCAAGGTACCAAAGCCAGCTGAAAAGTCAATAATCGATACCTAAAACTTGAATTGTACTACATCTTACTGGCTATTACATAACTTAGAAGCTTCATCTGTGTTCTACTATGGTGATTTTAGTGTCCCCGCATACCGCAGCATGCGACATAGCTTCGCAGACGATAAGTACAACCGTTTCAGAGAGAAGAGCGGCCAATGAGACGATCTGGCTTTAAGTCGATTCGATAACAAATGACGAAAACGGACGGATTTCTCAGGTTTTTACTACATATGAACACTTTTCACATTCCCCCGTGCAACTCGGCTGCTAGTCCTCCTTACATGCAGAATTTTAAGGTCCTAGCTCATGTCCAAGGCACCAAAGCCAGCTAAAAAGTCAATAATCGATACCTAAAACTTGAATTGTACTACTTCTTACTGGCTATTACATCAACTTAGAAGCATCATCTGTGTTCTACTATGGTGCTTTTACTGTCTCCGCATACCGCAGAACGCCACATAGCTTTGTAGACGATAAGTACAACCGTTTCAGAGAGAAGAGCGGCCAATGTGACGATCTGGCTTTAAGTCGATTCGATAACAAATGACGAAAACGGACGGATTTCTCAGGTTTTTACTACGTATGAACACTTTTCACATTCTCCCGTGCAACTCGGCTGCTAGTCCTCCTTTCATGCAGAATCTTAAGGTCCTAGCTCATGTCCAAGGCACCAAAGCCAGCTAAAAATCAATAATCGATACCTAAAACTTGAATTGTACTACTTCTTATTGGCTATTACATCAACTTAGAAGCTTCATCTGTGTTCTACTATGGTGCATTTAGTGTGTCCGCATACCGCAGCACGCGACATAGCTTTGCAATCGATAAGTACAACCGTTTCAGAGAGAAGAGCGGCCAATGTGACGATCTGGCTTTAAGTCGATTCGATAACAAATGACGAGAACGGACGGATTTCTCAGGTTTTTACTACATATGAACACTTTTCACATTCTCCCGTGCAAATCGGCTGCCAGTCCTCCTTTCATGCAGAATCTTAAGGTCCTAGCTCATGTCCAAGGCACCAAAGCCAGCTAAAAAGTCAATAATCGATACCTAAAACTTGAATTGTACTATATCTTACTGGCTATTACATCAACTTAGAAGCATCATCTGTGTTCTACTATGGTGCTTTTACTGTCTCCGCATACCGCAGAACGCCACATAGCTTTGCAGATGATAAGTACAACCGTTTCAGAGAGAAGAGCAGCCAATGTGACGATCTGGCTTTAAGTCGATTCGATAACAAATGACGAAAACGGACGGATTTCTCAGGTTTCTACTACATATGAACACATTTCACATTCTCCCGTGCAACTCGGCTGCTAGTCCTCCTTCATGCAAAATCTTAATTTCCTAGCTGATGTCCAAGGCACCAAAGAAGGGTAAAAAGTCAATAACCGATACCTAAAACTTGAATTGTACTACTTCTTACTGGCTATTACATCAACTTAGAAGCTTCATCTGTGTTCTACTATGGTGCTTTTAGTGTGTCCGCATACCGCAGCACGCGACATAGCTTTGCAGACGATAACTACGAGCGTTTCAGAGAGAAGAGCGGCCAATGTGACGATCTGACTTTAAGTCGATTCGATAACAAATGACGAAAACGGACGGATTTCTCAGGTTTTTACTACATTTGAACACTTTTCACATTTTCCCGTGCAACTAGGCTCCTAGTCCTCCTTTCATGCAGAATCTTAAGGTCCTAGCTCATGTCCAAGGCACCAAAGCCAGCTAAAACGTCAATAATCGATAACTAAAACTTGTATTGTACTACTTCTTACTGGCTATTACATCAACTTAGAAGTTTCATCTGTGTTCTACTATGGTGCTTTTAGTGTCTCCGCATACCGCAGCACGCGACATAGCTTTGCAATCGATAAGTACAACCGTTTCAGAGAGAAGAGCGGCCAATGTGACGATCTGGCTTTAAGTCGATTCGATAACAAATGACGAAAACGGACGGATTACTCAGGTTTTTACTACATATGAACTCTTTTCAC
The DNA here is from genome assembly GCF_023897955.1 of Schistocerca gregaria. Taxonomy (NCBI): domain Eukaryota; kingdom Metazoa; phylum Arthropoda; class Insecta; order Orthoptera; family Acrididae; genus Schistocerca; species Schistocerca gregaria. Next base: position 262,133,138 of record NC_064928.1, read on the forward strand.
ATTCTCCCGTGCAAATCGGCTGCTATCCCTATTTTCATGCAGAATGTTAAGGTATTAGCTCATGTCCAAGGCACCAAAGCCAGCTAAAAGGTCTCAATGGAGAGAAGTCTTCCGAAGTAAGAGTGATTTCAGGTGTGCCGCAGGGGAGTGTCATAGGACCGTTGCTGTTCACAATATACATAAATGACCTGGTGGATGACATCGGAAGTTCACTGAGGCTTTTTGCAGATGATGCTGTGGTGTATCGAGAGGTTGCAACAATGGAAATTTGTACTGAAATGCAGGAGGATCTGCAGCGAATTGACGCATGGTGCACGGAATGGCAATTGAATCTCAATGTAGCGAAGTGTAATGTGATGCGAATACATAGAAAGATAGGTCCCTTATCATTTAGCTACAAAATAGCAGGTCAGCAACTGGAAGCAGTTAATTCCATAAATTATCTGGGAGTACGCATTAGGAGTGATTTAAAATGGAATGATCATATAAAGTTGATCGTCGGTAAAGCAGATGCCAGACTGAGATTCATTGGAAGAATCCTAAGGAAATGCAATCCGACAACAAAGGAAGTAGGTTTCAGTACACTTGTTCGCCCAATGCTTGAATACTGCTCAGCAGTGTCGGATCCGCACCAGGTAGGGTTGATAGAAGAGATAGAGAAGATCCAACGGAGAGCAGCGCGCTTCGTTACAGGATCATTTAGTAATTGCGAAAGCGTTACGGAGATGATAGATAAACTCCAGTGGAAGACTCTGCAGGAGAGACGCTCAGTAGCTCGGTACGGGCTTTTGTTAAAGTTTCGAGAACATACCTTCACCGAAGAGTCAAGCAGTATATTGCTCCCTCCTACGTATATCTCGCGAAGAGACCATGAAGATAAAATCAGAGAGATTAGAGCCCACACAGAAGCATACCGACAATCCTTCTTTCCACGTACAATACGAGACTGGAATAGAAGGGAGAACCGATAGAGGTACTCAGGGTACCCTCCGCCACACACCGTCAGGTGGCTTGCGGAGTACGGATGTAGATGTAGATGTAGATGTAATCGATACCTAAAACTTGAATTGTACTACTTCTTCCTGGCTATTACATCAACATAGAAGCTTCATCTGTGTTCTACTATGGTGCTTTTAGTGTATCAGCACACCGCAGTACGCGACATAGCTTTGCAGACGATAAGTACAAACGTTTCAGAGAAATGAGGGGCCAATGTGACGATCTGGCTTTAAGTCGATTCGATAACAAATGACGAAAACGGACGGATTTCTTGGGTTTTTACTACATATGAACACTTTTCACATTCTCCCGTGCAACTCGGCAGCTAGTCCTCCTTTCATGCAGAATCTTAAGGTCCTAGCTCATGTCCAAGGCACCAAAGCCAGCTAAAGAGTCAATAAACGATACCTAAAACTTGAATTGTACTACTTCTTACTGGCTATTACATCAACTTAGAAGCTTCATCTGTGTTTTACTATGGTGCTTTTAGTGTCTCCACATACCGCAGCACGCGACATAGCTTTGCAGACGATAAGTACAACCGTTTCAGAGAGAAGAGCGGCCAATGTGACGATCTGGCTTTAAGTCGATTCGATAACAAATGACGAAAACGGACGGATTTCTCAGGTTTTTACTACATATGAACACTTTTCACATTCTCCTGTGCAACTCGGCTGCTAGTCCTCCTTTCATGCAGAATCTTAAGGTCCTAGCTCAAGTCCAAGGCACCAAAGCCAGCTAAAAAGTCAATATTCAATACCTAAAACTTGAATTGTACTACTTCTTACTGGCTATTACATCAACTTAGAAGCTTCATCTGTGTTCTACTATGGTGCTTTTAGTGTGTCCGCATACCGCAGCACGCGACATAGCTTTGCAATCAATAAGTACAACCGTTTCAGAGAGAAGAGCGGCCAATGTGACAATCTGGCTTTAAGTCGATTCGATAACAAATGACGAAAACGGACGGATTTCTCAGGTTTTTACTACATATGAACACTTTTCACATTCTCCCGTGCAAATCGGCTGCCAGTCCTCCTTTCATGCAGAATCTTAAGGTCCTAGCTCATGTCCAAGGCACCAAAGCCAGCTAAAAAGTCAATAATCGATACCTAAAACTTGAATTGTACTATATCTTACTGGCTATTACATCAACTTAGAAGCATCATCTGTGTTCTACTATGGTGCTTTTACTGTCTCCGCATACCGCAGAACGCCACATAGCTTTGCAGACGATAAGTACAACCGTTTCAGAGAGAAGAGCGGCCAATGTGACGATCTGGCTTTAAGTCGATTCGATAACAAATGACGAAAACGGACGGATGTCTCAGGTTTTTACTACATATGAACACTTTTCACATTCTCCCGTGCAACTCGGCTGCTAATCCTCCTTCATGCAAAATCTTAATTTCCTAGCTCATGTCCAAGGCACCAAAGAAGGGTAAAAAGTCAATAACCGATACCTAAAACTTGAATTGTACTACTTCTTACTGGCTATTACATCAACTTAGAAGCTTCATCTGTGTTCTACTATGGTGCTTTTAGTGTGTCCGCATACCGCAGCACGCGACATAGCTTTGCAGACGATAAGTACAACTTTTTCAGAGAGAAGAGCGGCCAATGTGACGATCTGGCTTGAAGTCGATTCGATAACTAATGACGAAAACGGACCGATTTCTCAGGTTTTTACTACGTATGAACACTTTTCACATTCTCCCGTGCAACTCGGCTGCTAGTCCTCTTTCATGCAGATTCTTAAGGTCCTAGCTCTTGTCCAAGGCACCAAAGCCAGCTAAAAAGTCAATAATCGATACCTAAAACTTGAATTGTACTACTTCTTACTGGCTATTACATCAACTTAGAAGCTTCATCTGTGTTCTACTATGGTGCTTTTAGTGTCTCCACATACCGCAGCACGCGACATAGCTTTGCAATCGATAAGTACAACCGTTTCAGAGAGAAGAGCGGCCAATGTGACGAACTGGCTTTAAGTCGATTCGATAACAAATAACGAAAACGGACGGATTTCTCAGGTTTTTACTACATATGAACACTTTTCACATTCTCCCATGCAAATCGGCTGCCAGTCCTCCTTTCATGCAGAATCGTAAGGTCCTAGCTCATGTCCAAGGCACCAAAGCCAGCTAAAAAGTCAATAATCGATACCTAAAACTAGAATTTTACTATATCTTACTGGCTATTACATCAACTTAGAAGCATCATCTGTGTTCTACTATGGTGCTTTTACTGTCTCCGCATACCGCAGAACGCCACATAGCTTTGCAGACGATAAGTACAACCGTTTCAGAGAGAAGAGCGGTCAATGTGACGATCTGGTTTTAAGTCGATTCGATAACAAATGACTAAAACTTACGGATGTCTCAGGTTTTTACTACATATGAACACTATTCACATTCTCCCGTGCAACTCGGCTGCTAGTCCTCCTTTCATGCAGAATCTTAACGTCCTAGCTCATGTCCAAGGCACCAAAGCCAGCTAAAAAGTCAATAATCAATACCTACAACTTGAATTGTACTACTTCTTACAGACTATTACATCAACTTAGAAGCTTCTCTGTGTTCTACTATGGTGCTTTTAGTGTCTCCGCATACCGCAGCACGCGACATAGTTTTGCAGTCGATAAGTACAACCGTTTGAGAGAGAAGAGCGGCCAATCTGACGATCTGGCTTTGAGTCGATTCGATAACAAATGTCGAACACGGACGGATTTCTCTGGTTATTACTACATAAGAACACTTTTCACATTCTCACGTGCAACGCGGCTGCTAGACCTCCTATCATGCAAAATCTTAAGTTCCAAGCTCATGCCCAAAGCACCAAAGAAGGGTAAGAAGCAACAATCGATACCTAAAACTTGAATTGTACTACTACTTACTGGCTATTACATCAACTTAGAAGCTTCATCTGTGTTCTACTATGGTGCTTTTAGTGTCTCCGCATGCCGCAGCACTCGACATAGATTTGCAGACGATAAGTACAACCGTTTCAGAGAGAAGAGCGGCCAATGTGACGATCTGGCTTTAAGTCGATTCGATAACAAATGTTGAACACGGACGGATTTCTCTGGTTTTTACTACATATGAACACTTTTCACATTCTCCCGTGCAACTCGGCTGCTAGACCTCCTTTCATGCAGAATCTTAAGGTCCTAGCTCATGTCCAAAGCACCAAAGCCAGCTAAAAAGTCAATAATCGATACCTAAAACTTGAATGGTACTACTTCTTACTGGCTATTACATCAACTTAGAAGCTTCATCTGTGTTCTACTATGGTGCTTTTAGTGTCTCCGCATACCGCAGCACGCGACATAGCTTTGCAGTCGATAAGTACAACCGTTTCAGAGAGAATTGCGGCTAATGTGACGATCTTGCTTTAAGTCGATTCGATAACAAATGACGAAAACGGACGGATTTCTCAGGTTTTTACTACATATGAACACTTTTTACATTCTCCCGTGCAACTCGGCTGCTAGTCCTCCTTTCATGCAGAATCTTAAGGTCCTAGCTCATGTCCAAGGAACCAAGGGCAGCTAAAAAGTCAATAATCGATACATAAAACTTGAATTGTACTACTTCTTACTGGCTATTACATCAACTTAGAAGCTTCATCTGTGTTCTACTATGACGCTTTTAGTGTCTCCGCATACCGCAGCACGCGACATAGCTTTGCAATCGATAAGTACAACCGTTTCAGAGAGAAGAGCGGCCAATGTGACGATCTGGCTTTAAGTCGATTCGATAACAAATGACGAAAACGGAATGGATTTCTCAGGTTTTTACTACATATGAACACTTTTCACATTCTCCCGTGCAAATCGGCTGCTATTCCTATTTTCATGCAGAATGTTAAGGTCCTAGCTCATGTCCAAGGCACCAAAGCCAGCTAAAAGGTCAATAATCGATACCTAAAACTTGAATTGTACTACTTCTTCCTGGCTATTACATCAACATAGAAGCTTCATCTGTGTTCTACTATGGTGCTTTTAGTGTATCAGCATACCGTAGCACGCGACATAGCTTTGCAGACGATAAGTACAAGTGTTTCGGAGAGAAGAGCGGCCAATGTGACGATCTGGCTTTAAGTCGATTCGATAACAAATGACGAAAACGGACGGATTTCTCAGGTTTTTACTAAATATGAACACTTTTCACATTCTCCCGTGCAACTCGGCGGCTAGTCCTCCTTTCATGCAGAATCTAAAGGTCCTAGCTCATGTCCAAGGCACCAAAGCCAGCTAAAAATTCAATAAACGATACCTAAAACTTGAATTGTACTACTTCTTACTGGCTATTACATCAACTTAGAAGCTTCATCTGTGTTTTACTATGGTGCTTTTAGTGTCTCCACATACCGCAGCACGCGACATAGCTTTGCAGACGATAAGTACAACCGTTTCAGAGAGAAGAGCGGCCAATGTGACGATCTGGCTTTAAGTCGATTCGATAACAAATGTCGAACACGGACGGATTTCTCTGGTTTTTACTACATATGAACACTTTTCACATTCTCACGTGCAACGCGGCTGCTAGACCTCCTATCATGCAAAATCTTAAGTTCCAAGCTCATGCCCAAAGCACCAAAGAAGGGTAAGAAGCAACAATCGATACCTAAAACTTGAATTGTACCATTACTTACTGGCTATTACATCAACTTAGAAGCTTCATCTGTGTTCTACTATGGTGCTTTTAGTGTCTCCGCATGCCGCAGCACTCGACATAGATTTGCAGACGATAAGTACAACCGTTTCAGAGAGAAGAGCGGCCAATGTGACGATCTGGCTTTAAGTCGATTCGATAACAAATGTTGAACACGGACGGATTTCTCTGGTTTTTACTACATATGAACACTTTTCACATTCTCCCGTGCAACTCGGCTGCTAGTCCTCCTTTCATGCAGAATCTTAAGGTCCTAGCTCATGTCCAAAGCACCAAAGCCAGCTAAAAAGTCAATAATCGATACCTAAAACTTGAATGGTACTACTTCTTACCGGCTATTACATCAACTTAGAAGCTTCATCTGTGTTCTACTATGGTGCTTTTAGTGTCTCCGCATACCGCAGCACGCGACATAGCTTTGCAGTCGATAAGTACAACCGTTTCAGAGAGAATTGCGGCTAATGTGACGATCTTGCTTTAAGTCGATTCGATAACAAATGACGAAAACGGACGGATTTCTCAGGTTTTTACTACATATGAACACTTTTTACATTCTCCCGTGCAACTCGGCTGCTAGTCCTCCTTTCATGCAGAATCTTAAGGTCCTAGCTCATGTCCAAGGAACCAAGGGCAGCTAAAAAGTCAATAATCGATACATAAAACTTGAATTGTACTACTTCTTACTGGCTATTACATCAACTTAGAAGCTTCATCTGTGTTCTACTATGACGCTTTTAGTGTCTCCGCATACCGCATCACGCGACATAGCTTTGCAATCGATAAGTACAACCGTTTCAGAGAGAAGAGCGGCCAATGTGACGATCTGGCTTTAAGTCGATTCGATAACAAATGACGAAAACGGAATGGATTTCTCAGGTTTTTACTACATATGAACACTTTTCACATTCTCCCGTGCAAATCGGCTGCTATTCCTATTTTCATGCAGAATGTTAAGGTCCTAGCTCATGTCCAAGGCACCAAAGCCAGCTAAAAGGTCAATAATCGATACCTAAAACTTGAATTGTACTACTTCTTCCTGGCTATTACATCAACATAGAAGCTTCATCTGTGTTCTACTATGGTCCTTTTAGTGTATCAGCATACAGTAGCACGCGACATAGCTTTGCAGACGATAAGTACAAGTGTTTCGGAGAGAAGAGCGGCCAATGTGACGATCTGGCTTTAAGTCGATTCGATAACAAATGACGAAAACGGACGGATTTCTCGGGTTTTTACTACATGTTAAGACTTTTCACATTCTCCCGTGCAAATCGGCTGCTAGTCCTCCTTTCATGCAGAATGTTAAGGTCCTAGCTCATGTCCAAGGCACCAAAGCCAGCTATAAAGTCAATAATCGATACCTAAAACTTGAATTGTACTACTTCTTACTGGCTATTACATCAACTTAGAAGTTTCATCTGTGTTTTACTATGGTGCTTTTAGTGACTCCGCATACCGCAGCACGCGACATAGCTTTGCAGACGATAAGTACAACTGTTTCAGAGAGAAGAGCGGCCAATGTGACGATCTGGCTTTAAGTCGATTCGATAACAAATGACGAAAACGGACGGATTTCTCAGGTTTTTACTACATATGAACACTTTTCACATTCTCCTGTGCAACTCGGCTGCTAGTCCTCCTTTCATGCAGAAACTTAAGGTCCTAGCTCAAGTCCAAGGCACCAAAGCCAGCTAAAAAGTCAATATTCAATACCTAAAACTTGAATTGTACTACTTCTTACTGGCTATTACATCAACTTAGAAGCTTCATCTGTGTTCTGCTATGGTGCTTTTAGTGTCTCAGCATGCCGCAGCACGCGACATAGCTTTGCACACGATAAGTACAACCGTTTCAGAGAGAAGAGCGGCCAATGTGACGATCTGGCTTTAAGTCGATTCGATAACAAATGACGAGAACGGACGGATTTCTCAGGTTTTTAATACATATGAACACTTTTCACATTCTCCCGTGCAAATCGGCTGCCAGTCCTCCTTTCATGCAGAATCTTAAGGTCCTAGCTCATGTCCAAGGCACCAAAGCCAGCTAAAAAGTCAATAATCGATACCTAAAACTTGAATTGTACTATATCTTACTGGCTATTACATCAACTTAGAAGCATCATCTGTGTTCTACTATGGTGCTTTTACTGTCTCCGCATAACGCAGAACGCCACATAGCTTTGCAGACGATAAGTACAACCGTTTCAGAGAGAAGAGCGGCCAATGTGACGATCTGGCTTTAAGTCGATTCGATAACAAATGAGGAAAACGGACGGATGTCTCAGGTTTTTACTACATATGAACACTATTCACATTCTCCCGTGCAACTCGGCTGCTAGTCCTCCTTTCATGCAGAATCTAAAGGTCCTAGCTCATGTCCAAGGACCCAAAGCCAGCTAAAAAGTCAATAAACGATACCTAAAACTTGAATTGTACTACTTCTTACTGGCTATTACATCAACTTAGAAGCTTCATCTGTGTTTTACTATGGTGCTTTTAGTGTCTCCACATACCGCAGCACGCGACATAGCTTTGCAGACGATAAGTACAACCGTTTCAGAGAGAAGAGCGGCCAATGTGACGATCTGGCTTTAAGTCGGTTCGATAACAAATGACGAAAACGGACGGATTTCACAGGTTTTTACTACCTATGAACACTTTTCACATTCTCCTGTGCAACTCGGCTGCTAGTCCTCCTTTCATGCAGAATGTTAAGGTCCTAGCTCAAGTCCAAGGCACCAAAGCCAGATAAAAAGTCAATATTCAATACCTAAAACTTGAATTGTACTACTTCTTACTGGCTATTACATCAACTTAGAAGCTTCATCTGTGTTCTACTATGGTGCTTTTAGTGTGTCCGCATACCGCAGCACGCGACATAGCTTTGCAGACGATAAGTACAACTTTTTCAGAGAGAAGAGCGGCCAATGTGACGATCTGGCTTGAAGTCGCTTCGATAACTAATGACGAAAACGGACGGATTTCTCAGGTTTTTACTACGTATGAACACTTTTCACATTCTCCCGTGCAACTCGGCTGCTAGTCCTCATTTCATGCAGAATCTTAAGGTCCTAGCTCATGTCCAAGGCACCAAAGCCAGCTAAAAAGTCAATAATCGATACCTAAAACTTGAATTGTACTACTTCTTACTGGCTATTACATCAACTTAGAAGCTTCATCTGTGTTCTACTATGGTGCTTTTAGTGTGTCCGCATACCGCAGCACGCGACATAGCTTTGCAGACGATAAGTACAACTTTTTCAGAGAGAAGAGCGGCCAATGTGACGATCTGGCTTGAAGTCGATTCGATAACTAATGACGAAAACGGACGGATTTCTCAGGTTTTTACTACGTATGAACACTTTTCACATTCTCCCGTGCTACAGGGCTGCTAGTCCTCCTTTCATGCAGAATCTTAAGGTCCTAGCTCATGTCCAAGGCACCAAAGCCAGCTAAAAATTCAATATTGAATACCTAAAATTTGAATTGTACTACTTCTTATTGGCTATTACATCAACTTAGAAGCTTCATCTGTGTTCTACTATGGTGCTTTTAGTGTCTCCGCATACCGCAGCACGCGACATAGCTTTGCAATCGATAAGTACAACCGTTTCAGAGAGAAGAGCGGCAAATGTGACGATCTGGCTTTAAGTCGATTCGATAACAAATGACGAAAACGGACGGATTTCTCGGGTTTTTACTACATGGTAAGACTTTTCACATTCTCCCGTGCAAATCGGCTGCTAGTCCTCCTTTCATGCAGAATGTTAAGGTCCTAGCTCATGTCCAAGGCACCAAAGCCAGCTATAAAGTCAATAATCGATACCTAAAACTTGAATTGTACTACTTCTTACTGGCTATTACATCAACTTAGAAGCTTCATCTGTGTTCTACTATGGTGATTTTAGTGTCTCCGCATACCGCAGTACGCGACATAGCTTTGCAGACGATAAGTACAACCGTTTCAGAGAGAAGAGCGGCCAATGTGACGATCTGGCTTTAAGTCGATTCGATAACAAATGACGAAAACGGACGGATTTCTCAGGTTTTTACTACATATGAACACTTTTCACATTCTCCCGTGCTACAGGGCTGCTAGTCCTCCTTTCATGCAGAATCTTAAGGTCCTAGGTCATGTCCAAGGCACCAAAGCCAGCTAAAAATTCAATATTGAATACCTAAAACTTGAATTGTACTACTTCTTACTGGAAATTACATCAACTTAGAAGCTTCATCTGTGTTCTGCTATGGTGCTCATAGTGTCTCAGCATACCGCAGCACGCGACATAGCTTTGCAGACGATAAGTACAACCGTTTCAGAGAGAAGAGCGGCCAATGTGACGATCTAGCTTTAAGTTGATTCGATAACAAATGACCAAAACGGACGGATTTCTCAGGTTTTTACTACATATGAACACTTTTCACATTCTCCCGTGCAACTCCGCTGCTAATCCTCCGTTCATGCAGAATCTTAAGGTCCTAGCTCATGTGCAAGGCACCAAAGATAGCTATAAAGTCAATAATCGATACCTAAAACTTGAATTGTACTACTTCTTACTGGCTATTACATCAACTTAGAAGCTTCATCTGTGTTCTACTATGGTGCTTTTAGTGTCTCCGCATACCGCAGCACGCGACATAGCTTTGCAGACGATAAGTACAACCGTTTCAGAGAGAAGAGCGGCCAATGTGACGATCTGGCTTTAAGTCGATTCGATAACAAATGACGAGAACGGACGGATTTCTCAGGTTTTTAATACATATGAACACTTTTCACATTCTCCCGTGCAAATCGGCTGCCAGTCCACCTTTCATGCAGAATCTTAAGGTCCTAGCTCATGTCCAAGGCACCAAAGCCAGCTAAAAAGTCAATAATCGATACCTAAAACTTGAATTGTACTATATCTTACTGGCTATTACATCAACTTAGAAGCATCATCTGTGTTCTAATATGGTGCTTTTACTGTCTCCGCATACCGCAGAACGCCACATAGCTTTGCAGACGATAAGTACAACCGTTTCAGAGAGAAGAGCGGCCAATGTGACGATCTGGCTTTAAGTCGATTCGATAACAAATGAGGAAAACGGACGGATGTCTCAGGTTTTTACTACATATGAACACTATTCACATTCTCCCGTGCAACTCGGCTGCTAGTCCTCCTTCATGCAAAATCTTAATTTCCTAGCTGATGTCCAAGGCACCAAAGAAGGGTAAAAAGTCAATAACCGATACCTAAAACTTGAATTGTACTACTTCTTACTGGAAATTACATCAACTTAGAAGCTTCATATGTGTTCTACTATGATGCTCATAGTGTCTCAGCATACCGCAGCACGCGACATAGCTTTGCAGACGATAAGTACAACCGTTTCAGAGAGAAGAGCGGCCAATGTGACGAACTGGCTTTAAGTCGATCCGATAACAAATGACGAAAACGGACCGATTTCTCAGGTTTTTACTACATATGAACACTTTTCACATTCTCCCGTGCAACAGGGCTGCTAGTCCTCCTTTCATGCAGAATCTTAAGGTCCTAGCTCATGTCCAAGGCACCAAAGCCAGCTAAAAATTCAATATTGAATACCTAAAATTTGAATTGTACTACTTCTTACTGGCTATTACATCAACTTAGAAGCTTCATCTGTGTTCTACTATGGTGCTTTTAGTGTCTCCGCATACCGCAGCACGCGACATAGCTTTGCAATCGATAAGTACAACCGTTTCAGAGAGAAGAGCGGCAAATGTGACGATCTGGCTTTAAGTCGATTCGATAACAAATGACGAAAACGGACGGATTTCTCGGTTTTTTACCACATGTTAAGACTTTTCACATTCTCCCTTGCAAATCGGCTGCTAGTCCTCCTTTCATGCAGAATGTTAAGGTCCTAGCTCATGTCCAAGGCACCAAAGCCAGCTATAAAGTCAATAATCGATACCTAAAACTTGAATTGTACTACTTCTTACTGGCTATTACATCAACTTAGAAGCTTCATCTGTGTTCTACTATGGTGCTCATAGTGTCTCAGCATACTGCAGCACGAAACATAGCTTTGCAGACGATAAGTACAACCGTTTCAGAGAGAAGAGCGGCCAATGTGACGATCTAGCTTTAAGTTGATTCGATAACAAATGACGAAAACGGACGGATTTCTCAGGTTTTTACTACATATGAACACTTTTCACATTCTCCCGTGCAACAGGGCTGCTAGTCCTCCTTTCATGCAGAATCTTAAGGTCCTAGGTCATGTCCAAGGCACCAAAGCCAGCTAAAAATTCAATATTGAGTACCTAAAACTTGAATTGTACTACTTCTTACTGGCTATTACATCAACTTAGAAGCTTCATCTGTGTTCTACTATGGTGCTTTTAGTGTCTCCGCATACCGCAGCACGCGACATAGTTTTGCAATCGATAAGTACAACCGTTTCAGAGAGAAGAGCGGCCAATGTGACGATCTGGCTTTAAGTCGATTCGATAACAAATGACGAAAACGGACGGATTTCTCAGGTTTTTACTACATATGAACACTTTTCACATTCTCCCATGCAAATCGGCTGCCAGTCCTCCTTTCATGCAGAATCTTAAGGTCCTAGCTCATGTCCAAGGCACCAAAGCCAGGTAAAAAGTCATTAATCGATACCTAAGACTTGAATTGTACTACATCTTACTGGATATTACTTCAACTTAGAAGCATCATCTGTGTTCTACTATGGTGCTTTTACTGTCTCCGCATACCGCAGAACGCCACATAGCTTTGCAGACGATAAGTACAACCGTTTCAGAGAGAAGAGCGGTCAATGTGACGATCTGGCTTTAAGTCGATTCGATAACAAATGACGAAAACGGACGGATGTCTCAGGTTTTTACTACATATGAACACTATTCACATTCTCCCGTGCAACTCGGCTGCTAGTCCTCCTTCATGCAAAATCTTAATTTCCTAGCTGATGTCCAAGGCACCAAAGAGGGGTAAAAAGTCAATAACCGATAACTAAAACTTGAATTGTACTACTTCTTACTGGAAATTACATCAACTTAGAAGCTTCATCTGTGTTCTACTATGGTGCTCATAGTGTCTCAGCATACCGCAGCACGCGACATAGCTTTGCAGACGATAAGTACAACCGTTTCAGAGAGAAGAGCGGCCAATGTGACGATCTGGCTTTAAGTCGATTCGATAACAAATGACGAAAACGGACGGATGTCTCAGGTTTTTACTACATATGAACACTATTCACATTCTCCCGTGCAACTCGGCTGCTAGTCCTCCTTCATGCAAAATCTTAATTTCCTAGCTGATGTCCAAGGCACCAAAGAAGGGTAAAAAGTCAATAACCGATACCTAAAACTTGAATTGTACTACTTCTTACTGGCTATTACATCAACTTAGAAGCTTCATCTGTGTTCTACTATGGTGCTTTTAGTGTGTCCGCATACCGCAGCACGCGACATAGCTTTGCAGACGATAAGTACAACTTTTTCAGAGAGAAGAGCGGCCAATGTGACGATCTGGCTTTAAGTCGATTCGATAACAAATGACGAAAACGCACGGATTTCTCAGGTTTTTACTACATATGAACACTTTTCACTTTCTCCTGTGCAACTCGGCTGCTAGTCCTCCTTTCATGCAGAATCTTAAGGTCCTAGCTAAAGTCCAAGGCACCAAAGCCAGCTAAAAAGTCAATATTCAATACCTAAAACTTGAATTGTACTACTTCTTACTGGCTATTACATCAACTTAGAAGCTTCATCTGTGTTCTGCTATGGTGCTTTTAGTGTCTCAGCGTGCCTTAGCATGCGACATAGCTTTGCACACGATAAGTACAACCGTTTCAGAGAGAAGAGCGGCCAATGTGACGATCTGGCTTTAAGTCGATTCGATAACAAATGACGAGAACGGACGGATTTCTCAGGTTTTTAATACATATGAACACTTTTCACATTCTCCCGTGCAAATCGGCTGCCAGTCCTCCTTTCATGCAGAATCTTAAGGTCCTAGCTCATGTCCAAGGCACCAAAGCCAGCTAAAAAGTCAATAATCGATACCTAAAACTTGAATTGTACTATATCTTACTGGCTATTACATCAACTTAGAAGCATCATCTGTGTTCTACTATGGTGCTTTTACTGTCTCCGCATACCGCAGAACGCCACATAGCTTTGCAGATGATAAGTACAACCGTTTCAGAGAGAAGAGCGGCCAATGTGACGATCTGGCTTTAAGTCGATTCGATAACAAATGACGAAAACGGACGGATGTCTCAGGTTTTTACTACATATGAACACTATTCACATTCTCCCGTGCAACTCGGCTGCTAGTCCTCCTTCATGCAAAATCTTAATTTCCTAGCTGATGTCCAAGGCACCAAAGAAGGGTAAAAAGTCAATAACCGATACCTAAAACTTGAATTGTACTACTTCTTACTGGCTATTACATCAACTTAGAAGCTTCATCTGTGTTCTACTATGGTGCTTTTAGTGTGTCCGCATACCGCAGCACGCGACATAGCTTTGCAGACGATAAGTACAACTTTTTCAGAGAGAAGAGCGGCCAATGTGACGATCTGGCTTGAAGTCGATTCGATAACTAATGACGAAAACGGACGGATTTCTCATGTTTTTACTACGTATGAACACTTTTCACATTCTCCCGTGCAACTCGGCTGCTAGTCCTCCTTTCATGCAGAATCTTAAGGTCCTAGCTCATGTCCAAGGCACCAAAGCCAGCTAAAAAGTCAATAATCGATACCTAAAACTTGAATTGTACTACTTCTTACTGGCTATTACATCAACTTAGAAGCTTCATCTGTGTTCTACTATGGTGCTTTTAGTGTCTCCGCATACCGCAGCACGCGACATAGCTTTGCAATCGATAAGTACAACCGTTTCAGAGAGAAGAGCGGCCAATGTGACGATCTAGCTTTAAGTTGATTCGATAACAAATGACGAAAACGGACGGATTTCTCATGTTTTTACTACATATGAACACTTTTCACATTCTCCCGTGCAACTCCGCTGCTAATCCTCCGTTCATGCAGAATCGTAAGGTCCTAGCTCATGTGCAAGGCACCAAAGATAGCTAAAAAGTCAATAATCGATACCTAAAACTTGAATTGTACTAATTCTTACTGGCTATTACATCAACTTAGAAGCTTCATCTGTGTTCTACTATGGTGATTTTAGTGTCTCCGCATACCGCAGCACGCGACAAAGCTTTGCAGACGATAAGTACAACCGTTTCAGAGAGAAGAGCGGCCAATGTGACGATCTGGCTTTAAGTCGATTCGATAACAAATGACGAAAACGGACGGATTTCTCAGGTTTTTACTACATTTGAACACATTTCACATTCTCCCGTGCAACTCGGATGCTAGTCCTCCTTTCATGCAGAATATTAAGGTCCTAGCTCATGTCCAAGGCACCAAAGCCAGCTAAAAATTCAATATTCAATACCTAAAACTTGAATTGTACTACTTCTTACTGGCTATTACATAAACGTAGAAGCTTCATCTGTGTTCTACTATGGTGCTTTTAGTGTCTCCGCATACCGCAGCACGCGACATAGTTTTGCAGTCGATAAGTACAACCGTTTCAGAGAGAGGAGCGGCCAATGTGACGATCTGGCTTTAAGTCGATTCGATAACAAATGACGAAAACGGACGGATTTCTCAGGTTTTTTCCTACATTTGAACACTTTTCACATTTTTCCGTGCAACTAGGCTGCTAGTCCTCCTTTCATGCAGAATCTTAAGGTCCTAGCTCATGTCCAAGGCACCAAAGCCAGCTAAAACGTCAATAATCGATAACTAAAACTTGTATTGTACTACTTCTTACTGGCTATTACATCAACTTAGAAGTTTCATCTGTGTTCTACTATGGTGCTTTTAGTGTCTCCGCATACCGCAGCACGCGACATAGCTTTGCAATCGATAAGTACAACCGTTTCAGAGAGAAGAGCGGCCAATGTGACGATCTGGCTTTAAGTCGATTCGATAACAAATGACGAAAACGGACGGATTTCTCAGGTTTTTACTACATATGAACACTTTTCACATTCTCCTGTGCAACTCGGCTGCTAGTCCTCCTTTCATGCAGAATCTTAAGGTCCTAGCTCAAGTCCAAGGCACCAAAGCCAGCTAAAAAGTCAATATTCAATACCTAAAACTTGAATTGTACTACTTCTTACTGGCTATTACATCAACTTAGAAGCTTCATCTGTGTTCTGCTATGGTGCTTTTAGTGTCTCAGCATGCCGCAGCACGCGACATAGCTTTGCAGACGATAAGTACAACCGTTTCAGAGAGAAGAGCGGCCAATGTGACGATCTGGCTTTAAGTCGATTCGATAACAAATGACGAAAACGGACGGATTTCTCAAGTTTTTACTACATATGAACACTTTTCACATTCTCCCGTGCAAATCGGGTCCAGTCCTCCTTTCACGCAGAATCTTAAGGTCCTAGCTCATGTCCAAGGCACCAAAGCCAGCTAAAAAGTCAATAATCGATACCTAAAACTTGAATTGTACTATATCTTACTGGCTATTACATCAACTTAGAAGCATCATCTGTGTTCTACTATGGTGCTTTTACTGTCTCCGCATACCGCAGAACGCCACATAGCTTTGCAGACGATAAGTACAACCGTTTCAGAGAGAAGAGCGGCCAATGTGACGATCTGGCTTTAAGTCGATTCGATAACAAATGACGAAAACGGACGGATGTCTCAGGTTTTTACTACATATGAACACTTTTCACATTCTCCCGTGCAACTCGGCTGCTAATCCTCCTTCATGCAAAATCTTAATTTCCTAGCTCATGTCCAAGGCACCAAAGAAGGGTAAAAAGTCAATAACCGATACCTAAAACTTGAATTGTACTACTTCTTACTGGCTATTACATCAACTTAGAAGCTTCATCTGTGTTCTACTATGGTGCTTTTAGTGTGTCCGCATACCGCAGCACGCGACATAGCTTTGCAGACGATAAGTACAACTTTTTCAGAGAGAGGAGCGGCCAATGTGACGATTTGGCTTAAAGTCGATTCGATAACTAATGACGAAAACGGACGGATTTCTCAGGTTTTTACTACGTATGAACACTTTTCACATTCTCCCGTGCAACTCGGCTGCTAGTCCTCTTTCATGCAGAATCTTAAGGTCCTAGCTCATGTCCAAGGCACCAAAGCCAGCTAAAAAGTCAATAATCGATACCTAAAACTTGAATTGTACTACTTCTTACTGGCTATTACATCAACTTAGAAGCTTCATCTGTGTTCTACTATGGTGCTTTTAGTGTCTCCGCATACCGCAGCACGCGACATAGTTTTGCAATCGATAAGTACAACCGTTTCAGAGAGAAGAGCGGCCAATGTGACGATCTGGCTTTAAGTCGATTCGATAACAAATGACGAAAACGGACGGATTTCTCAGGTTTTTACTACATATGAACACTTTTCACATTCTCCCATGCAAATCGGCTGCCAGTCCTCCTTTCATGCAGAATCTTAAGGTCCTAGCTCATGTCCAAGGCACCAAAGAATGGTAAAAAGTCAATAATCGATACCTAAGACTTGAATTGTACTACACCTTACTGGATATTACTTCAACTTAGAAGCATCATCTGTGTTCTACTATGGTGCTTTTACTGTCTCCGCATACCGCAGAACGCCACATATCTTTGCAGACGATAAGTACAACCGTTTCAGAGAGAAGAGCGGTCAATGTGACGATCTGGCTTTAAGTCGATTCGATAACAAATGACGAAAACGGACGGATGTCTCAGGTTTTTACTACATATGAACACTATTCACATTCTCCCGTGCAACTCGGCTGCTAGTCCTCCTTCATGCAAAATCTTAATTTCCTAGCTGATGTCCAAGGCACCAAAGAAGGGTAAAAAGTCAATAACCGATACCTAAAACTTGAATTGTACTACTTCTTACTGGAAATTACATCAACTTAGAAGCTTCATCTGTGTTCTACTATGGTGCTCATAGTGTTTCAGCATACCGCAGCACGCGACATAGCTTTGCAGACGATAAGTACAACCGTTTCAGAGAGAAGAGCGGCCAATGTGACTATCTGGCTTTAAGTCGATTCGATAACAAATGACGAAAACTGACCGATTTCTCAGGTTTTTACTACATATGAACACTTTTCACATTCTCCCGTGCAACAGCTCTGCTATTCCTCCTTTCATGCAGAATGTTAAGGTCCTAGCTCATGTCCAAGGCACCAAAGCCAGCTAAAAAGTCAATAACCGATACCTAAAACTTGAATTGTACTACTTCTTACTGGCTATTACATCAACTTAGAAGCTTCATCTGTGTTCTACTATGGTGCTTTTAGTGTCTCCGCATACCGCAGCACGCGACATAGCTTTGCACACGATAAGTACAACTTTTTCAGAGAGAAGAGCGGCCAATGTGACGATCTGGCTTGAAGTCGATTCGATAACTAATGACGAAAACGGACGGATTTCTCAGGTTTTTAATACATATGAACACTTTTCACATTCTCCCGTGCAAATCGGCTGCCAGTCCTCCTTTCATGCAGAATCTTAAGGTCCTAGCTCATGTCCAAGGCACCAAAGCCAGCTAAAAAGTCAATAATCGATACCTAAAACTTGAATTGTACTATATCTTACTGGCTATTACATCAACTTAGAAGCATCATCTGTGTTCTACTATGGTGCTTTTACTGTCTCCGCATACCGCAGAACGCCACATAGCTTTGCAGACGATAAGTACAACCGTTTCAGAGAGAAGAGCGGCCAATGTGACGATCTGGCTTTAAGTCGATTCGATAACAAATGACGAAAACGGACGGATGTCTCAGGTTTTTAATACATATGAACACTATTCACATTCTCCCGTGCAACTCGGCTGCTAGTCCTCCTTCATGCAAAATCTTAATTTCCTAGCTCATGTCTAAGGCACCAAAGAAGGGTAAAAAGTCAATAACCGATACCTAAAACTTTAATTGTACTACTTCTTACTGGCTATTACATCAACTTAGAAGCTTCATCTGTGTTCTACTATGGTGCTTTTAGTGTGTCCGCATACCGCAGCACGCGACATAGCTTTGCAGACGATAAGTACAACTTTTTCAGAGAGAAGAGCGGCCAATATGACGATCTGGCTTGAAGTCGATTCGATAACGAATGACGAGAACGGACGGATTTCTCAGGTTTTTACTACATTTGAACACTTTTCACATTCTCCCGTGCAAATCGGCTGCCAGTCCTCCTTTCATGCAGAATCTTAAGGTCCTAGCTCATGTCCAAGGCACCAAAGCCAGCTAAAAAGTCAATAATCGATACCTAAAACTTGAATTGTACTATATCTTACTGGCTATTACATCAACTTAGAAGCATCATCTGTGTTCTAATATGGTGCTTTTACTGTCTCCGCATACCGCAGAACGCCACATAGCTTTGCAGACGATAAGTACAACCGTTTCAGAGAGAAGAGCGGCCAATGTGACGATCTGGCTTTAAGTCGATTCGATAACAAATGACGAAAACGGACGGATTTCTCAGGTTTTTACTACATATGAACACTTTTCACATTCTCCTGTGCAACTCGGCTGCTAGTCCTCCTTTCATGCAGAATCTTAAGGTCCTAGCTCAAGTCCAAGGCACCAAAGCCAGCTAAAAAGTCAATATTCAATAACTAAAACTAGAATTGTACTACTTCTTACTGGCTATTACATCAACTTAGAATCTTCATCTGTGTTCTGCTATGGTGCTTTTAGTGTCTCAGCATGCCGCAGCACGCGACATAGCTTTGCACACGATAAGTACAACCGTTTCAGAGAGAAGAGCGGCCAATGTGACGATCTGGCTTTAAGTCGATTCGATAACAAATGACGAGAACGGACGGATTTCTCAGGTTTTTAATACATATGAACACTTCTCACATTCTCCCGTGCAAATCGGCTGCCAGTCCTCCTTTCATGCAGAATCTTAAGGTCCTAGCTCATGTCCAAGGCACCAAAGCCAGCTAAAAAGTCAATAATCGATACCTAAAACTTGAATTGTACTATATCTTACTGGCTATTACATCAACTTAGAAGCATCATCTGTGTTCTACTATGGTGCTTTTACTGTCTCCGTATACCGCAGAACGCCACATAGCTTTGCAGACGATAAGTACAACCGTTTCAGAGAGAAGAGCGGCCAATGTGACGATCTGGCTTTAAGTCGATTCGATAACAAATGACGAAAACGGACGGATTTCTCAGGTTTTTACTACATATGAACACTTTTCACATTCTCCTGTGCAACTCGGCTGCTAGTCCTCCTTTCATGCAGAATCTTAAGGTCCTAGCTCAAGTCCAAGGCACCAAAGCCAGCTAAAAAGTCAATATTCAATAACTAAAACTTGAATTGTACTACTTCTTACTGGCTATTACATCAACTTAGAATCTTCATCTGTGTTCTGCTATGGTGCTTTTAGTGTCTCAGCATGCCGCAGCACGCGACATAGCTTTGCACACGATAAGTACAACCGTTTCAGAGAGAAGAGCGGCCAATGTGACGATCTGGCTTTAAGTCGATTCGATAACAAATGACGAAAACGGACGGATGTCTCAGGCTTTTACTACATATGAACACTATTCACATTCTCCCGTGCAACTCGGCTGCTAGTCCTCCTTCATGCAAAATCTTAATTTCCTAGCTCATGTCTAAGGCACCAAAGAAGGGTAAAAAGTCAATAACCGATACCTAAAACTTTAATTGTACTACTTCTTACTGGCTATTACATCAACTTAGAAGCTTCATCTGTGTTCTACTATGGTGCTTTTAGTGTGTCCGCATACCGCAGCACGCGACATAGCTTTGCAGACGATAAGTACAACTTTTTCAGAGAGAAGAGCGGCCAATATGACGATCTGGCTTGAAGTCGATTCGATAACGAATGACGAGAACGGACGGATTTCTCAGGTTTTTACTACATTTGAACACTTTTCACATTCTCCCGTGCAAATCGGCTGCCAGTCCTCCTTTCATGCAGAATCTTAAGGTCCTAGCTCATGTCCAAGGCACCAAAGCCAGCTAAAAAGTCAATAATCGATACCTAAAACTTGAATTGTACTATATCTTACTGGCTATTACATCAACTTAGAAGCATCATCTGTGTTCTAATATGGTGCTTTTACTGTCTCCGCATACCGCAGAACGCCACATAGCTTTGCAGACGATAAGTACAACCGTTTCAGAGAGAAGAGCGGCCAATGTGACGATCTGGCTTTAAGTCGATTCGATAACAAATGACGAAAACGGACGGATTTCTCAGGTTTTTACTACATATGAACACTTTTCACATTCTCCTGTGCAACTCGGCTGCTAGTCCTCCTTTCATGCAGAATCTTAAGGTCCTAGCTCAAGTCCAAGGCACCAAAGCCAGCTAAAAAGTCAATATTCAATAACTAAAACTTGAATTGTACTACTTCTTACTGGCTATTACATCAACTTAGAATCTTCATCTGTGTTCTGCTATGGTGCTTTTAGTGTCTCAGCATGCCGCAGCACGCGACATAGCTTTGCACACGATAAGTACAACCGTTTCAGAGAGAAGAGCGGCCAATGTGACTATCTGGCTTTAAGTCGATTCGATAACAAATGACGAAAACTGACCGATTTCTCAGGTTTTTACTACATATGAACACTTTTCACATTCTCCCGTGCAACAGCTCTGCTATTCCTCCTTTCATGCAGAATGTTAAGGTCCTAGCTCATGTCCAAGGCACCAAAGCCAGCTAAAAAGTCAATAATAGATACCTAAAACTTGAATTGTACTACTTCTTACTGGCTATTACATCAACTTAGAAGCTTCATCTGTGTTCTACTATGGTGCTTTTAGTGTGTCCGCATACCGCAGCACGCGACATAGCTTTGCAGACGATAAGTACAACTTTTTCAGAGAGAAGAGCGGCCAATGTGACGATCTGGCTTGAAGTCGATTCGATAACTAATGACGAAAACGGACGGATTTCTCAGGTTTTTACTACATTTGAACACTTTTCACATTCTGCCGTGCAAATCGGCTGCCAGTCCTCCTTTCATGCAGAATCTTAAGGTCCTAGCTCATGGCCAAGGCACCAAAGCCAGTTAAAAAGTCAATAATCGATACCTAAAACTTGAATTGTACTATATCTTACTGGCTATTACATCAACTTAGAAGCATCATCTGTGTTCTAATATGGTGCTTTTACTGTCTCCGCATACCGCAGAACGCCACATAGCTTTGCAGACGATAAGTACAACCGTTTCAGAGAGAAGAGCGGCCAATGTGACGATCTGGCTTTAAGTCGATTCGATAACAAATGACGAAAACGGACGGATGTCTCAGGCTTTTACTACATATGAACACTATTCACTTTCTCCCGTGCAACTCGGCTGCTAGTCCTCCTTCATGCAAAATCTTAATTTCCTAGCTGATGTCCAAGGCACCAAAGAAGGGTAAAAAGTCAATAACCGATACCTAAAACTTTAATTGTACTACTTCTTACTGGCTATTACATCAACTTAGAAGCTTCATCTGTGTTCTACTATGGTGCTTTTAGTGTCTCCGCATACCGCAGCACGCGACATAGCTTTGCACACGATAAGTACAACTTTTTCAGAGAGAAGAGCGGCCAATGTGACGATCTGGCTTGAAGTCGATTCGATAACTAATGACGAAAACGGACGGATTTCTCAGGTTTTTAATACATATGAACACTTTTCACATTCTCCCGTGCAAATCGGCTGCCAGTCCTCCTTTCATGCGGAATCTTAAGGTCCTAGCTCATGTCCAAGGCACCAAAGCCAGCTAAAAAGTCAATAATCGATACCTAAAACTTGAATTGTACTATATCTTACTGGCTATTACATCAACTTAGAAGCATCATCTGTGTTCTACTATGGTGCTTTTACTGTCTCCGCATACCGCAGAACGCCACATAGCTTTGCAGACGATAAGTACAACCGTTTCAGAGAGAAGAGCGGCCAATGTGACGATCTGGCTTTAAGTCGATTCGATAACAAATGACGAAAACGGACGGATGTCTCAGGTTTTTAATACATATGAACACTATTCACATTCTCCCGTGCAACTCGGCTGCTAGTCCTCCTTCATGCAAAATCTTAATTTACTAGCTCATGTCTAAGGCACCAAAGAAGGGTAAAAAGTCAATAACCGATACCTAAAACTTTAATTGTACTACTTCTTACTGGCTATTACATCAACTTAGAAGCTTCATCTGTGTTCTACTATGGTGCTTTTAGTGTGTCCGCATACCGCAGCACGCGACATAGCTTTGCAGACGATAAGTACAACTTTTTCAGAGAGAAGAGCGGCCAATATGACGATCTGGCTTGAAGTCGATTCGATAACGAATGACGAGAACGGACGGATTTCTCAGGTTTTTACTACATTTGAACACTTTTCACATTCTCCCGTGCAAATCGGCTGCCAGTCCTCCTTTCATGCAGAATCTTAAGGTCCTAGCTCATGTCCAAGGCACCAAAGCCAGCTAAAAAGTCAATAATCGATACCTAAAACTTGAATTGTACTATATCTTACTGGCTATTACATCAACTTAGAAGCATCATCTGTGTTCTAATATGGTGCTTTTACTGTCTCCGCATACCGCAGAACGCCACATAGCTTTGCAGACGATAAGTACAACCGTTTCAGAGAGAAGAGCGGCCAATGTGACGATCTGGCTTTAAGTCGATTCGATAACAAATGACGAAAACGGACGGATTTCTCAGGTTTTTACTACATATGAACACTTTTCACATTCTCCTGTGCAACTCGGCTGCTAGTCCTCCTTTCATGCAGAATCTTAAGGTCCTAGCTCAAGTCCAAGGCACCAAAGCCAGCTAAAAAGTCAATATTCAATAACTAAAACTTGAATTGTACTACTTCTTACTGGCTATTACATCAACTTAGAATCTTCATCTGTGTTCTGCTATGGTGCTTTTAGTGTCTCAGCATGCCGCAGCACGCGACATAGCTTTGCACACGATAAGTACAACCGTTTCAGAGAGAAGAGCGGCCAATGTGACGATCTGGCTTTAAGTCGATTCGATAACAAATGACGAGAACGGACGGATTTCTCAGGTTTTTAATACATATGAACACTTCTCACATTCTCCCGTGCAAATCGGCTGCCAGTCCTCCTTTCATGCAGAATCTTAAGGTCCTAGCTCATGTCCAAGGCACCAAAGCCAGCTAAAAAGTCAATAATCGATACCTAAAACTTGAATTGTACTATATCTTACTGGCTATTACATCAACTTAGAAGCATCATCTGTGTTCTACTATGGTGCTTTTACTGTCTCCGTATACCGCAGAACGCCACATAGCTTTGCAGACGATAAGTACAACCGTTTCAGAGAGAAGAGCGGCCAATGTGACGATCTGGCTTTAAGTCGATTCGATAACAAATGACGAAAACGGACGGATTTCTCTGGTTTTTACTACATATGAACACTTTTCACATTCTCCTGTGCAACTCGGCTGCTAGTCCTCCTTTCATGCAGAATCTTAAGGTCCTAGCTCAAGTCCAAGGCACCAAAGCCAGCTAAAAAGTCAATATTCAATAACTAAAACTTGAATTGTACTACTTCTTACTGGCTATTACATCAACTTAGAATCTTCATCTGTGTTCTGCTATGGTGCTTTTAGTGTCTCAGCATGCCGCAGCACGCGACATAGCTTTGCACACGATAAGTACAACCGTTTCAGAGAGAAGAGCGGCCAATGTGACGATCTGGCTTTAAGTCGATTCGATAACAAATGACGAAAACGGACGGATGTCTCAGGCTTTTACTACATATGAACACTATTCACATTCTCCCGTGCAACTCGGCTGCTAGTCCTCCTTTCATGCAGAATCTTAAGGTCCTAGCTAATGTCAAAGGCACCAAAGCCAGCTAAAAAGTCAATAATCGATACCTAAAACTTGAATTGTACTACTTCTTACTGGCTATTACATCAACTTAGAAGCTTCATCTGTGTTCTACTATGGTGCTTTTAGTGTCTCCGCATACCGCAGCACGCGACATAGCTTTGCAATCGATAAGTACAACCGTTTCAGAGAGAAGAGCGGCCAATGTGACGATCTAGCTTTAAGTTGATTCGATAACAAATGACGAAAACGGACGGATTTCTCATGTTTTTACTACATATGAACACTTTTCACATTCTCCCGTGCAACTCCGCTGCTAATCCTCCGTTCATGCAGAATCTTAAGGTCCTAGCTCATGTGCAAGGCACCAAAGATAGCTAAAAAGTCAATAATCGATACCTAAAACTTGAATTGTACTACTTCTTACTGGCTATTACATCAACTTAGAAGCTTCATCTGTGTTCTACTATGGTGATTTTAGTGTCTCCGCATACCGCAGCACGCGATAAAGCTTTGCAGACGATAAGTACAACCGTTTCAGAGAGAAGAGCGGCCATTGTGACGATCTGGCTTTAAGTCGATTCGATAACAAATGACGAAAACGGACGGATTTCTCAGGTTTTTACTACATTTGAACACTTTTCACATTCTCCCGTGCAACTCGGATGCTAGTCCTCCTTTCATGCAGAATATTAAGGTCCTAGCTCATGTCCAAGGCACCAAAGCCAGCTAAAAATTCAATATTCAATACCTAAAACTTGAATTGTACTACTTCTTACTGGCTATTACATAAACTTAGAAGCTTCATCTGTGTTGTACTATGGTGCTTTTAGTGTCTCCGCATACCGCAGCACGCGACATAGTTTTGCAGTCGATAAGTACAACCGTTTCAGAGAGAAGAGCGGCCAATGTGACGATCTGGCTTTAAGTCGATTCGATAACAAATGACGAAAACGGACGGATTTCTCAGGTTTTTACTACATTTGAACACTTTTCACATTTTTCCGTGCAACTAGGCTGCTAGTCCTCCTTTCATGCAGAATCTTAAGGTCCTAGCTCATGTCCAAGGCACCAAAGCCAGCTAAAACGTCAATAATCGATAACTAAAACTTGTATTGTACTACTTCTTACTGGCTATTACATCAACTTAGAAGTTTCATCTGTGTTCTACTATGGTGCTTTTAGTGTCTCCGCATAGCGCAGCACGCGACATAGCTTTGCAATCGATAAGTACAACCGTTTCAGAGAGAAGAGCGGCCAATGTGACGATCTGGCTTTAAGTCGATTCGATAACAAATAACGAAAACGGACGGATTTCTCAGGTTTTTACTACATATGAACACTTTTCACATTCTCCTGTGCAACTCGGCTGCTAGTCCTCCTTTCATGCAGAATCTTAAGGTCCTAGCTCAAGTCCAAGGCACCAAAGACAGCTAAAAAGTCAATATTCAATACCTAAAACTTGAATTGTACTACTTCTTACTGGCTATTACATCAACTTAGAAGCTTCATCTGTGTTCTGCTATGGTGCTTTTAGTGTCTCAGCATGCCGCAGCACGCGACATAGCTTTGCAGACGATAAGTACAACCGTTTCAGAGAGAAGAGCGGCCAATGTGACGATCTGGCTTTAAGTCGATTCGATAACAAATGACGAAAACGGACGGATTTCTCAGGTTTTTACTACATATGAACACTATTCACTTTCTCCCGTGCAACTCGGCTGCTAGTCCTCCTTCATGCAAAATCTTAATTTCCTAGCTGATGTCCAAGGCACCAAAGAAGGGTAAAAAGTCAATAACCGATACCTAAAACTTGAATTGTACTACTTCGTACTGGCTATTACATCAACTTAGAAGCTTCATCTGTGTTCTACTATGGTGCTTTTAGTGTCTCCGCATACCGCAGCACGCGACATAGCTTTGCACACGATAAGTACAACTTTTTCAGAGAGAAGAGCGGCCAATGTGACGATCTGGCTTGAAGTCGATTCGATAACTAATGACGAAAACGGACGGATTTCTCAGGTTTTTAATACATATGAACACTTTTCACATTCTCCCGTGCAAATCGGCTGCCAGTCCTCCTTTCATGCAGAATCTTAAGGTCCTAGCTCATGTCCAAGGCACCAAAGCCAGCTAAAAAGTCAATAATCGATACCTAAAACTTGAATTGTACTATATCTTACTGGCTATTACATCAACTTAGAAGCATCATCTGTGTTCTACTATGGTGCTTTTACTGTCTCCGCATACCGCAGAACGCCACATAGCTTTGCAGACGATAAGTACAACCGTTTCAGAGAGAAGAGCGGCCAATGTGACGATCTGGCTTTAAGTCGATTCGATAACAAATGACGAAAACGGACGGATGTCTCAGGTTTTTAATACATATGAACACTATTCACATTCTCCCGTGCAACTCGGCTGCTAGTCCTCCTTCATGCAAAATCTTAATTTCCTAGCTCATGTCTAAGGCACCAAAGAAGGGTAAAAAGTCAATAACCGATACCTAAAACTTTAATTGTACTACTTCTTACTGGCTATTACATCAACTTAGAAGCTTCATCTGTGTTCTACTATGGTGCTTTTAGTGTGTCCGCATACCGCAGCACGCGACATAGCTTTGCAGACGATAAGTACAACTTTTTCAGAGAGAAGAGCGGCCAATATGACGATCTGGCTTGAAGTCGATTCGATAACGAATGACGAGAACGGACGGATTTCTCAGGTTTTTACTACATTTGAACACTTTTCACATTCTCCCGTGCAAATCGGCTGCCAGTCCTCCTTTCATGCAGAATCTTAAGGTCCTAGCTCATGTCCAAGGCACCAAAGCCAGCTAAAAAGTCAATAATCGATACCTAAAACTTGAATTGTACTATATCTTACTGGCTATTACATCAACTTAGAAGCATCATCTGTGTTCTAATATGGTGCTTTTACTGTCTCCGCATACCGCAGAACGCCACATAGCTTTGCAGACGATAAGTACAACCGTTTCAGAGAGAAGAGCGGCCAATGTGACGATCTGGCTTTAAGTCGATTCGATAACAAATGACGAAAACGGACGGATTTCTCAGGTTTTTACTACATATGAACACTTTTCACATTCTCCTGTGCAACTCGGCTGCTAGTCCTCCTTTCATGCAGAATCTTAAGGTCCTAGCTCAAGTCCAAGGCACCAAAGCCAGCTAAAAAGTCAATATTCAATAACTAAAACTTGAATTGTACTACTTCTTACTGGCTATTACATCAACTTAGAATCTTCATCTGTGTTCTGCTATGGTGCTTTTAGTGTCTCAGCATGCCGCAGCACGCGACATAGCTTTGCACACGATAAGTACAACCGTTTCAGAGAGAAGAGCGGCCAATGTGACGATCTGGCTTTAAGTCGATTCGATAACAAATGACGAGAACGGACGGATTTCTCAGGTTTTTAAGACATATGAACACTTCTCACATTCTCCCGTGCAAATCGGCTGCCAGTCCTCCTTTCATGCAGAATCTTAAGGTCCTAGCTCATGTCCAAGGCACCAAAGCCAGCTAAAAAGTCAATAATCGATACCTAAAACTTGAATTGTACTATATCTTACTGGCTATTACATCAACTTAGAAGCATCATCTGTGTTCTACTATGGTGCTTTTACTGTCTCCGTATACCGCAGAACGCCACATAGCTTTGCAGACGATAAGTACAACCGTTTCAGAGAGAAGAGCGGCCAATGTGACGATCTGGCTTTAAGTCGATTCGATAACAAATGACGAAAACGGACGGATTTCTCGGGTTTTTACTACATATGAACACTTTTCACATTCTCCTGTGCAACTCGGCTGCTAGTCCTCCTTTCATGCAGAATCTTAAGGTCCTAGCTCAAGTCCAAGGCACCAAAGCCAGCTAAAAAGTCAATATTCAATAACTAAAACTTGAATTGTACTACTTCTTACTGGCTATTACATCAACTTAGAATCTTCATCTGTGTTCTGCTATGGTGCTTTTAGTGTCTCAGCATGCCGCAGCACGCGACATAGCTTTGCACACGATAAGTACAACCGTTTCAGAGAGAAGAGCGGCCAATGTGACGATCTGGCTTTAAGTCGATTCGATAACAAATGACGAAAACGGACGGATGTCTCAGGCTTTTACTACATATGAACACTATTCACATTCTCCCGTGCAACTCGGCTGCTAGTCCTCCTTTCATGCAGAATCTTAAGGTCCTAGCTAATGTCCAAGGCACCAAAGCCAGCTAAAAAGTCAATAATCGATACCTAAAACTTGAATTGTACTACTTCTTACTGGCTATTACATCAACTTAGAGGCTTCATCTGTGTTCTACTATGGTGCTTTTAGTGTCTCCGCATACCGCAGCACGCGACATAGCTTTGCAATCGATAAGTACAACCGTTTCAGAGAGAAGAGCGGCCAATGTGACGATCTAGCTTTAAGTTGATTCGATAACAAATGACGAAAACGGACGGATTTCTCATGTTTTTACTACATATGAACACTTTTCACATTCTCCCGTGCAACTCCGCTGCTAATCCTCCGTTCATGCAGAATCTTAAGGTCCTAGCTCATGTGCAAGGCACCAAAGATAGCTAAAAAGTCAATAATCGATACCTAAAACTTGAATTGTACTACTTCTTACTGGCTATTACATCAACTTAGAAGCTTCATCTGTGTTCTACTATGGTGATTTTAGTGTCTCCGCATACCGCAGCACGCGACAAAGCTTTGCAGACGATAAGTACAACCGTTTCAGAGAGAAGAGCGGCCATTGTGACGATCTGGCTTTAAGTCGATTCGATAACAAATGACGAAAACGGACGGATTTCTCAGGTTTTTACTACATTTGAACACTTTTCACATTCTCCCGTGCAACTCGGATGCTAGTCCTCCTTTCATGCAGAATATTAAGGTCCTAGCTCATGTCCAAGGCACCAAAGCCAGCTAAAAATTCAATATTCAATACCTAAAACTTGAATTGTACTACTTCTTACTGGCTATTACATAAACTTAGAAGCTTCATCTGTGTTGTACTATGGTGCTTTTAGTGTCTCCGCATACCGCAGCACGCGACATAGTTTTGCAGTCGATAAGTACAACCGTTTCAGTGAGAAGAGCGGCCAATGTGACGATCTGGCTTTAAGTCGATTCGATAACAAATGACGAAAACGGACGGATTTCTCAGGTTTTTACTACATTTGAACACTTTTCACATTTTTCCGTGCAACTAGGCTGCTAGTCCTCCTTTCATGCAGAATCTTAAGGTCCTAGCTCATGTCCAAGGCACCAAAGCCAGCTAAAACGTCAATAATCGATAACTAAAACTTGTATTGTACTACTTCTTACTGGCTATTACATCAACTTAGAAGTTTCATCTGTGTTCTACTATGGTGCTTTTAGTGTCTCCGCATAGCGCAGCACGCGACATAGCTTTGCAATCGATAAGTACAACCGTTTCAGAGAGAAGAGCGGCCAATGTGACGATCTGGCTTTAAGTCGATTCGATAACAAATGACGAAAACGGACGGATTTCTCAGGTTTTTACTACATATGAACACTTTTCACATTCTCCTGTGCAACTCGGCTGCTAGTCCTCCTTTCATGCAGAATCTTAAGGTCCTAGCTCAAGTCCAAGGCACCAAAGACAGCTAAAAAGTCAATATTCAATACCTAAAACTTGAATTGTACTACTTCTTACTGGCTATTACATCAACTTAGAAGCTTCATCTGTGTTCTGCTATGGTGCTTTTAGTGTCTCAGCATGCCGCAGCACGCGACATAGCTTTGCAGACGATAAGTACAACCGTTTCAGAGAGAAGAGCGGCCAATGTGACGATCTGGCTTTAAGTCGATTCGATAACAAATGACGAAAACGGACGGATTTCTCAGGTTTTTACTACATATGAACACTTTTCACATTCTCCCGTGCAACTCGGCTGCTAGTCCTCCTTCATGCAAAATCTTAATTTCCTAGCTCATGTCCAAAGCACTAAAGAAGGGTAAAAAGTCAATAACCGATACCTAAAACTTTAATTGTACTACTTCTTACTGGCTATTACATCAACTTAGAAGCTTCATCTGTGTTCTACTATGGTGCTTTTAGTGTGTCCGCATACCGCAGCACGCGACATAGCTTTGCAGACGATAAGTACAACTTTTTCAGAGAGAAGAGCGGCCAATGTGACGATCTGGCTTGAAGTCGATTCGATAACTAATGACGAAAACGGACGGATTTCTCAGGTTTTTACTACGTATGAACACTTTTCACATTCTGCCGTGCAACTCGGCTGCTAGTCCTCCTTTCATGCAGAATCTTAAGGTCCTAGCTCATGTCCAAGGCACCAAAGCCAGCTAAAAAGTCAATAATCGATACCTAAAACTTGAATTGTACTACTTCTTACTGGCTATTACATCAACTTAGAAGCTTCATCTGTGTTCTACTATGGTGCTTATAGTGTGTCCGCATACCGCAGCACGCGACATAGCTTTGCAATCGATAAGTACAACCGTTTCAGAGAGAAGAGCGGGCAATGTGACGATCTGGCTTTAAGTCGATTCGATAACAAATGACGAAAACGGACGGATTTCTCAGGTTTTTACTACATATGAACACTTTTCACATTCTCCCGTGCAAATCGGCTGCCAGTCCTCCTTTCATGCAGAATCTTAAGGTCCTAGCTCATGTCCAAGGCACCAAAAACCAGCTAAAAAGTCAATAATCGATACCTAAAACTTGAATTGTACTATATCTTACTGGCTATTACATCAACTTAGAAGCATCATCTGTGTTCTACTATGGTGCTTTTACTGTCTCCGCATACCGCAGAACGCCACATAGCTTTGCAGACGATAAGTACAACCGTTTCAGAGAGAAGAGCGGCCAATGTGACGATCTGGCTTTAAGTCGATTCGATAACAAATGACGAAAACGGACGGATGTCTCAGGTTTTTACTACATATGAACACTTTTCACATTCTCCCGTGCAACTCGGCTGCTAATCCTCCTTCATGCAAAATCTTAATTTCCTAGCTCATGTCCAAGGCACCAAAGAAGGGTAAAAAGTCAATAACCGATACCTAAAACTTGAATTGTACTACTTCTTACTGGCTATTACATCAACTTAGAAGCTTCATCTGTGTTCTACTATGGTGCTTTTAGTGTGTCCGCATACCGCAGCACGCGACATAGCTTTGCAGACGATAAGTACAACTTTTTCAGAGAGAAGAGCGGCCAATGTGACGATTTGGCTTAAAGTCGATTCGATAACTAATGACGAAAACGGACGGATTTCTCAGGTTTTTACTACATATGAACACTTTTCACATTCTCCCATGCAAATCGGCTGCCAGTCCTCCTTTCATGCAGAATCTTAAGGTCCTAGCTCATGTCCAAGGCACCAAAGAATGGTAAAAAGTCAATAATCGATACCTAAGACTTGAATTGTACTACATCTTACTGGATATTACTTCAACTTAGTAGCATCATCTGTGTTCTACTATGGTGCTTTTACTGTCTCCGCATACCGCAGAACGCCACATAGCTTTGCAGACGATAAGTACAACCGTTTCAGAGAGAAGAGCGGTCAATGTGACGATCTGGCTTTAAGTCGATTCGATAACAAATGACGAAAACGGACGGATGTCTCAGGTTTTTACTACGTATGAACACTTTTCACATTCTCCCGTGCAACTCGGCTGCTAGTCCTCTTTCATGCAGAATGTTAAGGTCCTAGCTCATGTCCAAGGCACCAAAGCCAGCTAAAAAGTCAATAATCGATACCTAAAACTTGAATTGTACTACTTCTTACTGGCTATTACATCAACTTAGAAGCCTCATCTGTGTTCTACTATGGTGCTTTTAGTGTCTCCGCATACCGCAGCACGCGACATAGTTTTGCAATCGATAAGTACAACCGTTTCAGAGAGAAGAGCGGCCATTGTGACGATCTGGCTTTAAGTCGATTCGATAACAAATGAAGAAAACGGACGGATTTCTCAGGTTTTTACTACATATGAACACTTTTCACATTCTCCCATGCAAATCGGCTGCCAGTCCTCCTTTCATGAAGAATCTTAAGGTCCTAGCTCATGTCCAAGGCACCAAAGAATGGTAAAAGGTCAATAATCGATACCTAAGACTTGAATTGTACTACATCTTAATGGATATTACTTCAACTTAGAAGCATCATCTGTGTTCTACTATGGTGCTTTTACTGTCTCCGCATACCGCAGAACGCCACATAGCTTTGCAGACGATAAGTACAACCGTTTCAGAGAGAAGAGCGGTCAATGTGACGATCTGGCTTTAAGTCGATTCGATAACAAATGACGAAAACTCACGGATGTCTCAGGTTTTTACTACATATGAACACTATTCACTTTCTCCCGTGCAACTCGGCTGCTAGTCCTCCTTCATGCAAAATCTTAATTTCCTAGCTGATGTCCAAGGCACCAAAGAAGGGTAAAAAGTCAATAACCGATACCTAAAACTTGAATTGTACTACTTCTTACTGGAAATTACATCAACTTAGAAGCTTCATCTGTGTTCTACTATGGTGCTCATAGTGTCTCAGCATACCGCAGCACGCGACATAGCTTTGCAGACGATAAGTACAACCGTTTCAGAGAGAAGAGCGGCCAATGTGACGATCTGGCTTTAAGTCGATTCGATAACAAATGACGAAAACTGACCGATTTCTCAGGTTTTTACTACATATGAACACTTTTCACATTCTCCCGTGAAACAGCTCTGCTATTCCTCCTTTCATGCAGAATGTTAAGGTCCTAGCTCATGTCCAAGGCACCAAAGCCAGCTAAAAAGTCAATAATCGATACCTAAAACTTGAATTGTACTACTTCTTACTGGCTATTACATCAACTTAGAAGCTTCATCTGTGTTCTACTATGGTGATTTTAGTGTCTCCGCATACCGCAGTACGCGACATAGCTTTGCAGACGATAAGTACAACCGTTTCAGAGAGAAGAGCGGCCAATGTGACGATCTGGCTTTAAGTCGATTCGATAACAAATGACGAAAACGGACGGATTTCTCAGGTTTGTACTACATATGAACACTTTTCACATTCTCCCGTGCAACTGGGCTGCTAGTCCTCCTTTCATGCAGAATCTTAAGGTCCTAGCTCATGTCCAAGGCACCAAAGCCAGCTGAAAAGTCAATAATCGATACCAAAAACTTTAATTGTACTACTTCTTACTGGCTATTACATCATCTTAGAAGCTTCATCTGTGTTCTACTATGGTGCTTATAGTGTCTCCGCATCTCGGAGCACGCGACATAGCTTTGAAGTCGATAAGTACAACCGTTTCAGAGTGAAGAGCGGCTAATGTGACGATCTGGCTTTAAGTCGATTCGATAACAATGACGATAACGAACGGATTTCTATGGTTTTTACTACATATGAACACTTTTCACATTCTCCCGTGCAACTCCGCTGCTAATCCTCCGTTCATGCAGAATCTTAAGGTCCTAGCTCATGTGCAAGGCACCAAAGATAGCTAAAAAGTCAATAATCGATACCTAAAACTTGAATTGTACTACTTCTTACTGGCTATTACATCAACTTAGAAGCTTCATCTGTGTTCTACTATGGTGCTTTTAGTGTCTCTGCATACCGCAGCACGCGACATAGCTTTGCAGACGATAAGTACAACCGTTTCAGAGAGAAGAGCGGCCAATGTGACGATCAGGCTTTAAGTCGATTCGATAACAAATGACGAAAACGGACGGATTTCTCAGGTTTTTACTACATTTAACACTTTTCACATTCTCCCGTGCAACTCGGATGCTAGTCCTCCTTTCATGCAGAATATTAAGGTCCTA
The DNA here is from genome assembly GCF_023897955.1 of Schistocerca gregaria. NCBI lineage: Eukaryota > Metazoa > Arthropoda > Insecta > Orthoptera > Acrididae > Schistocerca > Schistocerca gregaria. The sequence continues at coordinate 262,167,564 of NC_064928.1, forward strand.
GCTCATGTCCAAGGCACCAAAGCCAGCTAAAAATTCAATATTCAATACCTAAAACTTGAATTGTACTACTTCTTACTGGCTATTACATCAACTTAGAAGCTTCATCTGTGTTCTACTATGGTGCTTTTAGTGTCTCCGCATACCGCGGCACGCGACATAGTTTTGCAGTCGATAAGTACAACCGTTTCAGAGAGAAGAGCGGCCAATTTGACGATCTGGCTTTAAGTCGATTCGATAACAAATGACGAATACGAACGGATTTCTCGGGTTTTTACTACATGTGAAGACTTTTCACATTCTCCCGTGCAAATCGGCTGCTAGTCCTCCTTTCATGCAGAATCTTAAGGTCCTAGCTCATGTCCAAGGCACCAAAGCCAGCCAAAAAGTCAATAATCGATACCTAAAACTTGAATTGTACTATATCTTACTGGCTATTACATCAACTTAGAAGCATCATCTGTGTTCTAATATGGTGCTATTACTGTCTCCGCATACCGCAGAACGCCACATAGCTTTGCAGACGATAAGTACAACCTTTTCAGAGAGAAGAGCGGCCAATGTGACGATCTGGCTTTAAGTCGATTCGATAACAAATGACGAAAACGGACGGATGTCTCAGGTTTTTACTACATATGAACACTATTCACATTCTCCCGTGCAACTCGGCTGCTAGTCTTCCTTCATGCAAAATCTTAATTTCCTAGCTCATGTCCAAGGCACCAAAGATGGGGTAAAAAGTCAATAACCGATACCTAAAACTTGAATTGTACTACTTCTTACTGGCTATTACATCAACTTAGAAGCTTCATCTGTGTTCTACTATGGTGCTTTTAGTGTGTCCGCATACCGCAGCACGCGACATAGCTTTGCAGACGATAAGTACAACTTTTTCAGAGAGAAGAGCGGCCAATGTGACGATCTGGCTTGAAGTCGATTCGATAACTAATGACGAAAACGGACAGATTTCTCAGGTTTTTACTACATATGAACACTTTTCACATTCTCCCGTGCAAATCGGCTGCCAGTCCTCCTTTCATGCAGAATCTTAAGGTCCTAGCTCATGTCCAAGGCACCAAAGCCAGCTAAAAAGTCAATTATCGATACCTAAAACTTGAATTGTACTATATCTTACTGGCATTTACATCAACTTAGAAGCATCATCTGTGTTCTACTATGGTGCTTTTACTGTCTCCGCATACCGCAGAACGCCACATAGCTTTGCAGACGATAAGTATAACCCTTTCAGAGAGACGAGCGGTCAATGTGACGATCTGGCTTTAAGTCGATTCGATAACAAATGACGAAAACGGACGGATGTCTCAGGTTTTTACTACATATGAACACTATTCACATTCTCCCGTGCAACTCGGCTGCTAGTCCTCCTTCATGCAAAATCTTAATTTCCTAGCTGATGTCCAAGGCACCAAAGAAGGGTAAAAAGTCAATAACCGATACCTAAAACTTGAATTGTACTTCTTCTTACTGGCTATTACATCAACTTAGAAGCTTCATCTGTGTTCTACTATGGTGCTATTAGGGGGTCCGCATACCGCAGCACGCGACATAGCTTTGCAGACGATAAGTACAAGTGTTTCAGAGAGAAGAGCGGCCAGTGTGACGACCTGGCTTGAAGAAGATTCGATAAAAAATGACGAAAACGGACGGAATTCTAGGTTTTTACTACATATGAACACTTTTCATATTCTCCCGTGCAACTCCGCTGCTAATCCTCCTTTCATGCAGAAGCTTAAGGTCCTAGCTCATGTCCAAGGCACCAAAGCCAGCTAAAAAGTCAATAATCGATACCTAAAACTTGAATTGTACTACTTCTTACTGGCTATTACTTCAACTTAGAAGCTTCATCTGTGTTCTACAATGGAGCTTTTACTGTCTCCGCATACCGCTGCACGCGACATAGCTTTGCAGACGATAAGTACAACCGTTTCAGAGGGAAGAGCGGCCAATGTGACAATCTGGCTTTAAGTATATTCGATAACGAATGACGTAAACGGACGGATGTCTCAGGTTTTTTCTACATATGAACATTTTTCACATTCTCCCGTTACACTCGGCTGCTAGTCCTCCTTTCATGCAGAATCTTAAGGTTCTAGCTCATGTCCAAGGTACCAAAGCCAGCTGAAAAGTCAATAATCGAAACCTAAAACTTGAATTGTACTACTTCTCACTGGCTATTACATCAACTTTGAAGCTTCATCTGTGTTCTACTATGGTGATTTTAGTGTCTCCGCATACCGCAGCACGCGACATAGCTTTGCAGACGATAAGTACAACCGTTTCTGAGAGAAGAGCGGCCAATGAGACGATCTGGCTTTAAGTCGATTCGATAACAAGTGACGAAAACGGACCGATTTCTCAGGTTTTTACTACATATGAACACTTTTCACATTCTCCCGTGCAACTTGGCTCCTCGTCCTCTTTTCATGCAGAATCTTAAGGTCCTAGCTCATGTCCAAGGCACCAAAGCCAGCTAAAAATTCAATATTCAATACCTAAAACTTGAATTGTACTACTTCTTACTGGCTATTACATCAACTTAGAAGCTTCATCTGTGTTCTACTATGCTGCTTTTAGTGTCTCAGCATACCGCAGAACGCCACATAGCTTTGCAGACGATAAGTACAAGTGTTTCAGAGAGAAGAGCGGCCAATGTGACGATCTGGCTTTAAGTCGATTCGATAACAAATGACGATAACGTACGGATTTCTCAGGTTTTTACTACATATGAACACTTTTCACATTCTCCCGTGCAACTGGGCTGCTAGTCCTCCTTTCATGCAGAATGTTAAGGTCGTAGCTCATGTCCAAGGCACCAAAGCCAGCTAAAAAGTCAATAATCGATACCTAAAACTTGAACTGTACTACTTCTTACTGGCTATTACATCAACGTAGAAGCTTCATCTGTGTTCTACTATGGTGCTTTTAGTGTCTCCGCATACCGCAGCACGCGACATAGCTTTGCAATCGATAAGTACAACCGTTTCAGAGAGAAGAGCAGCTAATTTGACGATCTGGCTTTAAGTCGATTCGATAACAAATGACGAAAACGGACGGATTTATCGGGTTTTTACTACATATAAACACTTTTCACATTCTCGCATGCAAATCGGCTGGTAGTCCTCCTTTCTTGCAGAATTTTAAGGTCCTAGCTCATGTCCAAGGCACCAAAGCCAGCTAAAAAGTCAATAAACGATACCTAAAACTTGAATTGTACTACTTCTTCCTGGCTATTACAACAACTTAGAAGCTTCATCTGTGTTCTACTTTGGTGCTTTTAGTGTCTCCGCATACCGCAGCACGCGACATAGCTTTGCAGACGATAAGTACAAGTGTTTCAGAGAGAAGAGCGGCCAATGTGACGATCTGGCTTTAAGTCGATTCGATAACAAATGACGAAAACGGACGGATTTCTCAGGTTTTTTCTACATATGAACACTTTTCACATTCTCCCGTGCAACTCGGCTGCCAGTCCTCCTTTCATGCAGAATCTTAAGGTCCTAGCTCATGTCCAAGGCACCAAAGCCAGCTAAAAAGTCAATAATCGATACCTAAAACTTGAATTGTACTACTTCTTACTGGCTATTACATCAACTTAGAAGCTTCATCTGTGTCCTACTATGGTGCTTTTAGTGTCTCCGCATACCGCAGCACGCGACATATCTTTGCAGACGATAAGTACTACCGTTTCAGAGAGAAGAGCGGCCAATGTGACGATCTGGCTTTACGTCGATTCGATAACAAATGACGAAACCGGAAGGATTTCTCAGGTTCTTACTACATATGAACACTTTTCACATTCTCCCGTGCAAATCGGCTGCTAGTCCTCCTTTCATGCCGAATCATAAGTTCCTAGCTCATGTCCAAGGCACCAAAGCCAGCTAAAAAGTCAATAATCGATACCTAAAACTTGAATTGTACTACTTCTTACTGGCTATTACATCAACTTAGAAGCTTTATCTGTGTTCTACTATGGTGCTTTTAGTGTCTCAGAATACCGCAGCACGCGACATAGCTTTGCAGACGATAAGTACAACCGTTTCAGAGAGAAGAGCGGCCAATGTGACGATCTGGCTTGAAGAAGATTCGATAACAAATGTCGAAAACGGACGGATTTCTAAGTTTTTACTACATATGAACACTTTTCATATTCTCCCGTGCAACTCCGCTGCTAATCCTCCTTTCATGCAGAAGCTTAAGGTCCTAGCTCATGTCCAAGGCACCAAAGCCAGCTAAAAAGTCAATAATCGATACCTAAAACTTGAATTGTACTACTTCTTACTGGCTATTACATCAAATTAGAAGCTTCATCTGTGTTCTACTATGGTGCTTTTACTGTCTCCGCATACCGCAATACGCGACATAGGTTTGCACACGATAAGTACAACCGTTTCAGAGAAGAAGAGCGGCCAATGTGACGATCTGGCTTTAAGTAGATTCGATAACAAATGACGTAAACGGACGGATGTCTCAGGTTTTTACTACATATGAACATTTTTCACATTCTCCCGTGCAAGTCGGCTGCTAGTCCTCCTTTCATGCAGAATCTTAAGGTCCTAGCTCATGTCCAAGGTACCAAAGCCAGCTGAAAAGTCAATAATCGATACCTAAAACTTGAATTGTACTACATCTTACTGGCTATTACATAACTTAGAAGCTTCATCTGTGTTCTACTATGGTGATTTTAGTGTCCCCGCATACCGCAGCACGCGACATAGCTTTGCAATCGATAAGTACAACCGATTCAGAGAGAAGAGCGGCCAATGTGACGATCTGGCTTTAAGTCGATTCGATAACAAATGACGAAAACGGACGGATTTCTCAGGTTTTTACTACATTTGAACACTTTTCATATTTTCCCGTGCAACTAGGCTGCTAGTCCTCCTTTCATGCAGAATCTTAAGGTCCTAGCTCATGTCCAAGGCACCAAAGCCAGCTAAACCGTCAATAATCGATAACTAAAACTTGTATTGTACTACTTCTTACTGGCTATTACATCAACTTAGAAGTTTCATCTGTGTTCTACTATGGTGCTTTTAGTGTCTCTGCATACCGCAGCACGCGACATAGCTTTGCAATCGATAAGTACAACCGTTTCAGAGAGAAGAGCGGCCAATGTGACGATCTGGGTTTAAGTCGATTCGATAACAAATGACGAAAACGGACGGATTACTCAGGTTTTTACTACATATGAACTCTTTTCACATTCTCCCGTGCAAATCGGCTGCTATCCCTATTTTCATGCAGAATGTTAAGGTATTAGCTCATGTCCAAGGCACCAAAGCCAGCTAAAAGGTCAATAATCGATACCTAAAACTTGAATTGTACTACTTCTTACTGGCTATTACATCAACTTAGAAGCTTCATCTGTGTTCTACTATGGTGCTTTTAGTGTATCAGCATACCGTAGCACGCGACATAGCTTTGCAGACGATAAGTACAAGTGTTTCGGAGAGAAGAGCGGCCAATGTGACGATCTGGCTTAAAGTCGATTCGATAACAAATGACGAAAACGGACGGATTTCTCAGGTTTTTACTAAATATGAACACTTTTCACATTCTCCCGTTCAACTCGGCTGCTAGTCCTCCTTTCATGCAGAATCTTAAGGTCCTAGCTCATGTCCAAGGCACCAAAGCCAGCTAAAGAGTCAATAAACGATACCTAAAACTTGAATTGTACTACTTCTTACTGGCTATTACATCAACTTAGAAGCTTCATCTGTGTTTTACTATGGTGCTTTTAGTGTCTCCACATACCGCAGCACGCGACATAGCTTTGCAGACGATAAGTACAACCGTTTCAGAGGGAAGAGCGGCCAATGTGACGATCTGGCTTTAAGTCGATTCGATAACAAATGACGAAAACGGACGGATTTCTCAGGTTTTTACTACATATGAACACTTTTCACATTCTCCTGTGCAACTCGGCTGCTAGTCCTCCTTTCATGCAGAATCTTAAGGTCCTAGCTCAAGTCCAAGGCACCAAAGCCAGCTAAAAAGTCAATATTCAATACCTAAAACTTGAATTGTACTACTTCTTACTGGCTATTACATCAACTTAGAAGCTTCATCTGTGTTCTACTATGGTGCTTTTAGTGTGTCCGCATACCGCAGCACGCGACATAGCTTTGCAATCGATAAGTACAACCGTTTCAGAGAGAAGAGCGGCCAACGTGACGATCTGGCTTTAAGTCGATTCGATAACAAATGACGAAAACGGACGGATTTCTCAGGTTTTTACTACATATGAACACTTTTCACATTCTCCCGTGCAAATCGGCTGCCAGTCCTCCTTTCATGCAGAATCTTAAGGTCCTAGCTCATGTCCAAGGCACCAAAGCCAGCTAAAAAGTCAATAATCGATACCTAAAACTTGAATTGTACTATATCTTACTGGCTATTACATCAACTTAGAAGCATCATCTGTGTTCTACTATGGTGCTTTTACTGTCTCCGCATACCGCAGAACGCCACATAGCTTTGCAGACGATAAGTACAACCGTTTCAGAGAGAAGAGCGGCCAATGTGACGATCTGGCTTTAAGTCGATTCGATAACAAATGACGAAAACGGACGGATGTCTCAGGTTTTTACTACATATGAACACTTTTCACATTCTCCCGTGCAACTCGGCTGCTAATCCTTCTTCATGCAAAATCTTAATTTCCTAGCTCATGTCCAAGGCACCAAAGAAGGGTAAAAAGTCAATAACCGATACCTAAAACTTGAATTGTACTAGTTCTTACTGGCTATTACATCAACTTAGAAGCTTCATCTGTGTTCTACTATGGTGCTTTTAGTGTCTCCGCACCTCGGAGCACGCGACATAGCTTTGAAGTCGATAAGTACAACCGTTTCAGAGTGAAGAGCGGCTAATGTGACGATCTGGCTTTAAGTCGATTCGATAACAATGACGATAACGAACGGATTTCTAAGGTTTTTACTACATATGAACACTTTTCACATTCTCCCGTGCAACTCGGCTGCTAGTCCTCCGTTCATGCAGAATTTTAAGGTCCTAGCTCAGGTCCAAGGCACCAAAGAATGGTAAAAAGTCAATAATCGATACCTAAGACGTGATTTGTACTACATCCTACTATATATTACTTCAACTTAGAAGTTTCATCTGTGTTCTACTATGGTGATTTTAGTGTCTCCGCATACCGCAGCACGCGACATAGCTTTGCAGACGATAAGTACAACCGTTTCAGAGAGAAGAGCGGCCAATGTGACGATCTAGCATTAAGTCGATTCGATAACAAATGGCGGAAATGGACGGATTTCTCAGGTTTTTACGACATAAGAACACTTTTCACATTCTCCCGTGCAACTCGGCTTCTAGACCTCCTTTCGTGCAGAATCTTAAGGTCCTAACTCATGTCCAAGGCACCAAACTCAGCTAAAAAGTCAATAATCGATACCTAAAACTGGAATTATACTACTTCTTAATGACTATTACATCATCTTAGAAGCTTCATCTGCGTTCTACTATGGTGCTTTTAGTGTCTCCGCATACCGCAGCACGCGACATAGCTTTGCAGTCGATAAGTACAACCGTTTCAGGGAGAAGAGCGGCTAATGTGACGATCTGGCTTTAAGTCGATTCGATAACAAATGTTGAACACGGACGGATTTCTCTGGTTTTTACTACATATGAACACTTTTCACATTCTCCCGTGCAACTCGGCTGCTAGTCCTCCTTTCATGCAGAATCTTAAGGTCCTAGCTCATGTCCAAAGCACCAAAGCCAGCTAAAAAGTCAATAATCGATACCTAAAACTTGAATGGTACTACTTCTTACTGGCTATTACATCAACTTAGAAGCTTCATCTGTGTTCTACTATGGTGCTTTTAGTGTCTCCGCATACCGCAGCACGCGACATAGCTTTGCAGTCGATAAGTACAACCGTTTCAGAGAGAATTGCGGCTAATGTGACGATCTTGCTTTAAGTCGATTCGATAACAAATGACGAAAACGGACGGATTTCTCAGGTTTTTACTACATATGAACACTTTTTACATTCTCCCGTGCAAATCGGCTGCTAGTCCTAATTTCATGCAGAATCTTAAGGTCCTAGCTCATGTCCAAGGAACCAAGGGCAGCTAAAAAGTCAATAATCGATACCTAAAACTTGAATTGTACTACTTCTTACTGGCTATTACATCAACTTAGAAGCTTCATCTGTGTTCTACTATGACGCTTTTAGTGTCTCCGCATACCGCAGCACGCGACATAGCTTTGCAGAAGATAAGTACAAATGTTTCAGAGAGAAGAGCGGCCAATGTGACGATCTGGCTTTAAGTCGTTCGATAACAAATGACGAAAACGGACGGATTTCTCAGGTTTTTACTACATATGAACACTTTTCACATTCTCCCGTACAACTCGGCTTCTAGACCTCCTTTCATGCAGAATCTTAAGGTCCTAACTCATATCCAAGGCACCAAAGTCAGCTAAAAAGTCAATAATCGATACTTATAACTTTAATTGTACTACTTCTTACTGACTATTACATCATCTTAGAAGCTTCATCTGTGTTCTACTATGGTGCTTTTAGTGTCTCCGCATACTGCAGCACGCGACATAGCTTTGCAGTCGATAAGTACAACCGTTTCAGAGAGAAGAGCGGCTAATGTGACGATCTGGCTTTAAGTCGATTCGATAACAAATGACGATAACGAACGGATTTCTCAGGTTTTTACTACATATGAACACTTTTTACATTCTCCCGTGCAACTCGGCTGCTAGTCCTCCTCTCATGCAGAATTTTAAGGTCCTAGCTCATGTCCAAGGCACCAAAGCCAGCTAAAAAGTCAATAATCGATACCTAAAACTTGAATGGTACTACTTCTTACTGGCTATTACATCAACTTAGAAGCTTCATCTGTGTTCTACTATGATGCTTTTAGTGTCTCCGCATACCGCAGCACGCGACATAGCTTTGCAGACGATAAGTACAACCGTTTCAGAGAGAAGAGCGGCCAATGTGACGATCTGGCTTTAAGTCGATTCGACAACAAATGACGAAAACGGACCGATTTCTCAGGTTTTTACTACATATGAACACTTTTCACATTCTCACGTGCAACGCGGCTGCTAGACCTCCTATTATGCAAAATCTTAAGTTCCTGGCTCATGCCCAAGGCACCAAGGAAGTGTAAGAAGTCAACAATCGATACTTAAAACTTGAATTGTACTACTTCTTACTGGCTATTACATGAACTTGGAAGCTTCATCTGTGTTTTACTATGGTGCTTTTAGTGTCTCCGCAAACCGCAGCAATCGACATAGCTTTGCAGACGATAAGTACAACCGTTGCAGAGAGAAGAGCGGCCAATGTGACGATCTGGCTTTAAGTCGATTCGATAACAAATGTCGAACACGGACGGATTTCTCTGGTTTTTACTACATATGAACACTTTTCACATTCTCCCGTGCAACTCGGCTGCTAGTCCTCCTTTCATGCAGAATCTTAAGGTCCTAGCTCATGTCCAAGGCACCAAAGCCAGCTAAAAAGTCAATAATCGATACCAAAAACTTGAATGGTACTACTTCTTACTGGCTATTACATCAACTTAGAAGCTACATCTGTGTTCTACTATGGTGCTTTTAGTGTCTCCGCATACCGCTGCACGCGACATAGCTTTGCAGTCGATAAGTACAACCGTTTCAGAGAGAATTGCGTCTAATGTGACGATCTGGCTTTAAGTCGATTCGATTACAAATGACGAAAACGGACGGATTTCTCAGGTTTTTACTACATATGAACACTTTTCACATTCTCCCGTACAACTCGCCTGCTAGACCTCCGGTCATGCAGAATCTTAAGGTCCTAACTCATGTCCAAGGCACCAAAGTCAGCTAAAAAGTCAATAATCGATACTTAAAACTTGAATTGTACTACTTCTTACTGACTATTACATCATCTTAGAAGCTTCATCTGTGTTCTACTATGGTGCTTTTAGTGTCTCCGCATACCGCAGCACGCGACATAGCTTTGCAGTCGATAAGTACAACCGTTTCAGAGAGAAGAGCGGCTAATGTGACGATCTTGCTTTAAGTCGATTCGATAACAAATGACGATAACGGACAGATTTCTCAGGTTTTTACTACATATGAACACTTTTTACATTCTCCTGTGCAACTCGGCTGCTAGTCCTCCTTTCATGCAGAATCTTAAGGTCCTAGCTCATGTCCAAGGAACCAAGGGCAGCTAAAAAGTCAATAATCGATACCTAAAACTTGAATTGTACTACTTCTTACTGGCTATTACATCAATTAGAAGCTTCATCTGTGTTCTACTATGATGCTTTTTGTGTCTCCGCATACCGCAGCACGCGACATAGCTTTGCAGACGATAAGTACAACCGTTTCAGAGAGAAGAGCGGCCAATGTGACGATCTGGCTTTAAGTCGATTCGATAACAAATGACGAAAACGGACGGATTTCTCAGGTTTTTACTACATATGAACACTTTTCACATTCTCCCGTGCAACTCGGCTGTTAGTCCTCCTTTCATGCACAATCTTAAAGTCCTAGCTCATGTCCAAGGCACCAAAGCCAGCTAAAACGTGAATAAACGATACCTAAAACTTGAATGGTACTACTTCTTACTGGCTATTACATCAACTTAGAAGCTTCATCTGTGTTCTACTATGGTGCTTTTAGTGTCTCCACATACCGCAGCACGCGACATAGCTTTGCAGAAGATAAGTACAATTGTTTCAGAGAGAAGAGCGGCCAATGTGACGATCTGGCTTTAAGTCGATTCGATAACAAATGACGAAAACGGACAGATTTCTCAGGTTTTTACTACATATGAACACTTTTCACATTCTCCCGTACAACTCGGCTGCTAGACCTCCTTTCATGCAGAATCTTAAGGTCCTAACTCATGTCCAAGGCACCAAAGACAGCTAAAAAGTCAATAATCGATACCTAAAACTTGAATTGTACTACATCTTACTGACTATTACATCATCTTAGAAGCTTCATCTGTGTTCTACTATGGTGCTTTTAGTGTCTCCGCATACCGCAGCACGCGACATAGCTTTGCAGTCGATAAGTACAACCGTTTCAGAGAGAATTGCGGCTAATGTGACGATCTGGCTTTAGGTCGATTCGATAGCAAATGACGAAAACGGACGGATTTCTCAGGTTTTTACTACATATGAACACTTTACAAATTCTCCCGTACAACTCGGCTGCTAGACCTCCTTTCATGCAGAATCTTAAGGTCCTAACTCATATCCAAGGCACCAAAGTCAGCTAAAAAGTCAATAATCGATACTTATAACTTTAATTGTACTACTTCTTACTGACTATTACATCATCTTAGAAGCTTCATCTGTGTTCTACTATGTTGCTTTTAGTGTCTCCGCATACTGCAGCACGCGACATAGCTTTGCAGTCGATAAGTACAACCGTTTCAGAGAGAAGAGCGGCTAATGTGACGATCTGGCTTTAAGTCGATTCGATAACAAATGACGAAAACGGACGGATGTCTCAGGTTTTTACTACATATGAACACTTTTCACATTCTCCCGTGCAACTCGGCTGCTAATCCTCCTTCATGCAAAATCTTAATTTCCTAGCTCATGTCCAAGGCACCAAAGAAGGGTAAAAAGTCAATAACCGATACCTAAAACTTGAATTGTACTACTTCTTACTGGCTATTACATCAACTTAGAAGCTTCATCTGTGTTCTACTATGGTGCTTTTAGTGTCTCCGCATCTCGGAGCACGCGACATAGCTTTGAAGTCGATAAGTACAACCGTTTCAGAGTGAAGAGCGGCTAATGTGACGATCTGGCTTTAAGTCGATTCGATAACAATGACGATAACGAACGGATTTCTAAGGTTTTTATTACATATGAACACTTTTCACATTCTCCCGTGCAACTCGGCTGCTAGTCCTCCGTTCATGCAGAATTTTAAGGTCCTAGCTCAGGTCCAAGGCACCAAAGAATGGTAAAAAGTCAATAATCGATACCTAAGACGTGATTTGTACTACATCCTCTATATATTACTTCAACTTAGAAGTTTCATCTGTGTTCTACTATGGTGATTTTAGTGTCTCCGCATACCGCAGCACGCGACATAGCTTTGCAGACGATAAGTACAACCGTTTCAGAGAGAAGAGCGGCCAATGTGACGATCTGGCATTAAGTCGATTCGATAACAAATGGCGGAAATGGACGGATTTCTCAGGTTTTTACGACATAAGAACACTTTTCACATTCTCCCGTGCAACTCGGCTTCTAGACCTCCTTTCATGCAGAATCTTAAGGTCCTAACTCATGTCCAAGGCACCAAACTCAGCTAAAAGTCAATAATCGATACCTAAAACTGGAATTGTACTACTTCTTAATGACTATTACATCATCTTAGAAGCTTCATCTGTGTTCTACTATGGTGCTTTTAGTGTCTCCGCATACCGCAGCACGACACGTAGCTTGGCAGACGATAAGTACCACCGTTTCAAAGAGAAGAGCGGCCAATGTGACGATCTGGCTTTAAGTCGATTCGACAACAAATGACGAAAACGGACGGATTTCTCAGGTTTTTACTACATATGAACACTTTTCACATTCTCACGTGCAACGCGGCTGCTAGACCTCCTATCATGCAAAATCTTAAGTTCCTAGCTCATGCCCAAGGCACCAAAGAAGGGTTAGAAGCAACAATCGATACCTAAAACTTGAATTGTACTATTTCTTACTGGCTATTACATCAACTTAGAAGCTTCATCTGTGTTCTACTATGGTGCTTTTAGTGTCTCCGCATACCGCAGCACGCGACATAGCTTTGCAGTCGATAAGTACAACCGTTTCAGAGAGAATTGCGGCTAATGTGACGATCTTGCTTTAAGTCGATTCGATAACAAATTACGAAAACGGACGGATTTCTCAGGTTTTTACTACATATGAACACTTTTTACATTCTCCCGTGCAAATCGGCTGCTAGTCCTAATTTCATGCAGAATCTTAAGGTCCTAGCTCATGTCCAAGAAACCAAGGGCAGCTAAAAAGTCAATAATCGATACCTAAAACTTTAATTGTACTACTTCTTACTGGCTATTACATCAACTTAGAAGCTTCATCTGTGTTCTACTATGACGCTTTTAGTGTCTCCGCATACCGCAGCACGCGACATAGCTTTGCAGACGAAAAGTACAACCGTTTCAGAGAGAAGAGCGGCCAATGTGACGATCTGGCTTTAAGTCGATTCGATAAGAAATGACGAAAACGGACGGATATCTCAGGTTTTTACTACACATGGACACTTTTCACATTCTCCCATGAAACTCGGCTGCTAGTCCTCCTTTCATGCAGAATCTTAAGGTCCTAGGTCATGTCCAAGGCACCAAAGCCAGCAAAAAAGTGAATAATCGATACCTAAAACTTGGATGGTACTACTTCTTACTCTCTATTACATCAACTTAGAAGCTTCATCTGTGTTCTACTATGGTGCTTTCAGTGTCTCCACATACCGCAGCACGCGACATAGCTTTGCAGAAGATAAGTACAAATGTTTCAGAGAGAAGAGCGGCCAATGTGACGATCTGGCTTTAAGTCGTTCGATAACAAATGACGAAAACGGACGGATTTCTCAGGTTTTTACTACATATGAACACTTTTCACATTCTCCCGTACAACTCGGCTTCTAGACCTCCTTTCATGCAGAATCTTAAGGTCCTAACTCATGTCCAAGGCACGAAAGCCAGCTAAAAAGTCAATAATCGATACCTAAAACTGGAATTGTACTACTTCTTAATGACTATTACATCATCTTAGAAGCTTCATCTGCGTTCTACTATGGTGCTTTTAGTGTCTCCGCATGCCGCAGCACGCGACATAGCTTTGCAGTCGATAAGTACAACCGTTTCAGGGAGAAGAGCGGCTAATGTGACGTTCTGGCTTTAGGTCGATTCGATAACAAATGACGATAACGAACGGATTTCTCAGGTTTTTACTACATAGGAACACTTTTCACATTCTCCCGTTCAACTCGGCTGCTAGTCCTGCTTTCATGCAGAATCTTAAGGTCCTAGCTCATGTCCAAGGCACCAAAGCCAGCTAGAAAGTCAATAATCGATATCTACAACTTGAATTGTACTACTTCTTACTGGCTATTACATCAACTTAGAAGCTTCATCTGTGTTCTACTATGGTGCTTTTAGTGTCTCCGCATACCGCAGCACGACACGTAGCTTTGCAGACGATAAGTACCACCGTTTCAAAGAGAAGAGCGGCCAATGTGACGATCTGGCTTAAAGTCGATTCGACAACAAATGACGAAAACGGACGGATTTCTCAGGTTTTTACTACATATGAACACTTTTCACATTCTCCCGTACAACTCGGCTTCTAGACCTCCTTTCATGCAGAATCTTAAGGTCCTAACTCATGTCCAAGGCACGAAAGCCAGCTAAAAAGTCAATAATCGATACCTAAAACTGGAATTGTACTACTTCTTAATGACTATTACATCATCTTAGAAGCTTCATCTGCGTTCTACTATGGTGCTTTTAGTGTCTCCGCATGCCGCAGCACGCGACATAGCTTTGCAGTCGATAAGTACAACCGTCTCAGGGAGAAGAGCGGCTAATGTGACGTTCTGGCTTTAGGTCGATTCGATAACAAATGACGATAACGAACGGATTTCTCAGGTTTTTACTACATAGGAACACTTTTCACATTCTCCCGTTCAACTCGGCTGCTAGTCCTGCTTTCATGCAGAATCTTAAGGTTCTAGCTCATGCCCAAGGCACCAAAGAAGGGTAAAAAGTCAACAATCGATACTTAAAACTTGAATTGTACTACTTCTTACTGGCTATTACATCTACTTAGAAGCTTCATCTGTGTTCTACTATGGTGCTTTTAGTGTCTCCGCATGCCGCAGCACTCGACATAGCTTTGCAGACGATAAGTACAACCGTTTCAGAGAGAAGAGCGGCCAATGTGACGATCTGGCTTTAAGTCGATTTGATAACAAATGTCGAACACGGACGGATTTCTCTGGATTTTACTACATATGAACACTTTTCACATTCTCCCGTGCAACGCGGCTGCTAGTCCACCTTTCATGCAGAATCTTAAGGTCCTAGCTCATGTGCAAGGCACCAAAGCCAGCTAAAAAGTCAATAATCGATACCTAAAACTTGAATGGTACTACTTCTTACTGGCTATTACATCAACTTAGAAGCTTCATCTGTGTTCTACTATGATGCTTTTAGTGTCTCCGCATACCGCAGCACGCGACATAGCTTTGCAGACGATAAGTACAACCGTTTCAGAGAGAAGAGCGGCCAATGTGACGATCTGGCTTTAAGTCGATTCGACAACAAATGACGAAAACGGACCGATTTCTCAGGTTTTTACTACATATGAACACTTTTCACATTCTCACGTGCAACGCGGCTGCTAGACCTCCTATTATGCAAAATCTTAAGTTCCTGGCTCATGCCCAAGGCACCAAAGAAGTGTAAGAAGTCAACAATCGATACTTAAAACTTGAATTGTACTACTTCTTACTGGCTATTACATCAACTTGGAAGCTTCATCTGTGTTTTACTATGGTGCTTTTAGTGTCTCCGCAAACCGCAGCAATCGACATAGCTTTGCAGACGATAAGTACAACCGTTTCAGAGAGAAGAGCGGCCAATGTGACGATCTGGCTTTAAGTCGATTCGATAACAAATGTCGAACACGGACGGATTTCTCTGGTTTTTACTACATATGAACACTTTTCACATTCTCCCGTGCAACTCGGCTGCTAGTCATCCTTTCATGCAGAATCTTAAGGTCCTAGCTCATGTCCAAGGCACCAAAGCCAGCTAAAAAGTCAATAATCGATACCTAAAACTTGAATGGTACTACTTCTTACTGGCTATTACATCAACTTAGAAGCTTCATCTGTGTTCTACTATGGTGCTTTTAGTGTCTCCGCATACCGCAGCACGCGACATAGCTTTGCAGTCGATAAGTACAACCGTTTCAGAGAGAATTGCGGCTAATGTGACGATCTGGCTTTAAGTCGATTCGATAACAAATGACGAAAACGGACGGATTTCTCAGGTTTTTACTACATATGAACACTTTTCAAATTCTCCCGTACAACTCGGCTGCTAGACCTCCTTTCATGCAGAATCTTAAGGTCCTAACTCATATCCAAGGCACCAAAGTCAGCTAAAAAGTCAATAATCGATACTTATAACTTTAATTGTACTACTTCTTACCGACTATTACATCATCTTAGAAGCTTCATCTGTGTTCTACTATGGTGCTTTTAGTGTCTCCGCATACTGCAGCACGCGACATAGCTTTGCAGTCGATAAGTACAACCGTTTCACAGAGAAGAGCGGCTAATGTGACGATCTGGCTTTAAGTCGATTCGATAACAAATGACGATAACGAACGGATTTCTCAGGTTTTTACTACATATGAACACTTTTTACATTCTCCCGTGCAACTCGGCTGCTAGTCCTCCTCTCATGCAGAATTTTAAGGTCCTAGCTCATGTCCAAGGCACCAAAGCCAGCTAAAAAGTCAATAATCGATACCTAAAACTTGAATGGTACTACTTCTTACTGGCTATTACATCAACTTAGAAGCTTCATCTGTGTTCTACTATGATGCTTTTAGTGTCTCCGCATACCGCAGCACGCGACATAGCTTTGCAGACGATAAGTACAACCGTTTCAGAGAGAAGAGCGGCCAATGTGACGATCTGGCTTTAAGTCGATTCGACAACAAATGACGAAAACGGACCGATTTCTCAGGTTTTTACTACATATGAACACTTTTCACATTCTCACGTGCAACGCGGCTGCTAGACCTCCTATTATGCAAAATCTTAAGTTCCTGGCTCATGCCCAAGGCACCAAAGAAGTGTAAGAAGTCAACAATCGATACTTAAAACTTGAATTGTACTACTTCTTACTGGCTATTACATCAACTTGGAAGCTTCATCTGTGTTTTACTATGGTGCTTTTAGTGTCTCCGCAAACCGCAGCAATCGACATAGCTTTGCAGACGATAAGTACAACCGTTTCAGAGAGAAGAGCGGCCAATGTGACGATCTGGCTTTAAGTCGATTCGATAACAAATGTCGAACACGGACGGATTTCTCTGGTTTTTACTACATATGAACACTTTTCACATTCTCCCGTGCAACTCGGCTGCTAGTCCTCCTTTCATGCAGAATCTTAAGGTCCTAGCTCATGTCCAAGGCACCAAAGCCAGCTAAAAAGTCAATAATCGATACCTAAAACTTGAATGGTACTACTTCTTACTGGCTATTACATCAACTTAGAAGCTACATCTGTGTTCTACTATGGTGCTTTTAGTGTCTCCGCATACCGCTGCACGCGACATAGCTTTGCAGTCGATAAGTACAACCGTTTCAGAGAGAATTGCGGCTAATGTGACGATCTGGCTTTAAGTCGATTCGATTACAAATGACGAAAACGGACGGATTTCTCTGGTTTTTACTACATATGAACACTTTTCACATTCTCCCGTACAACTCGCCTGCTAGACCTCCGGTCATGCAGAATCTTAAGGTCCTAACTCATGTCCAAGGCACCAAAGTCAGCTAAAAAGTCAATAATCGATACTTAAAACTTGAATTGTACTACTTCTTACTGACTATTACATCATCTTAGAAGCTTCATCTGTGTTCTACTATGGTGCTTTTAGTGTCTCCGCATACCGCAGCACGCGACATAGCTTTGCAGTCGATAAGTACAACCGTTTCAGAGAGAAGAGCGGCTAATGTGACGATCTTGCTTTAGGTCGATTCGATAACAAATGACGATAACGGACAGATTTCTCAGGTTTTTACTACATATGAACACTTTTTACATTCTCCCGTGCAACTCGGCTGCTAGTCCTCCTTTCATGCAGAATCTTAAGGTCCTAGCTCATGTCCACGGAACCAAGGGCAGCTAAAAAGTCAATAATCGATACCTAAAACTTGAATTGTACTACTTCTTACTGGCTATTACATCAATTAGAAGCTTCATCTGTGTTCTACTATGATGCTTTTAGTGTCTCCGCATACCGCAGCACGCGACATAGCTTTGCAGACGATAAGTACAACCGTTTCAGAGAGAACAGCGGCCAATGTGACGATCTGGCTTTAAGTCGATTCGATAACAAATGACGAAAACGGACGGATTTCTCAGGTTTTCACTACATATGAACACTTTTCACATTCTCCCGTGCAACTCGGCTGCTAGTCCTCCTTTCATGCACAATCTTAAAGTCCTAGCTCATGTCCAAGGCACCAAAGCCAGCTAAAAAGTGAATAAACGATACCTAAAACTTGAATGGTACTACTTCTTACTGGCTATTACATCAACTTAGAAGCTTCATCTGTGTTCTACTATGGTGCTTTTAGTGTCTCCACATACCGCAGCACGCGACTTAGCTTTGCAGAAGATAAGTACAATTGTTTCAGAGAGAAGAGCGGCCAATGTGACGATCTGGCTTTAAGTCGATTCGATAACAAATGACGAAAACGGACAGATTTCTCAGGTTTTTACTACATATGAACACTTTTCACATTCTCCCGTACAACTCGGCTGCTAGACCTCCTTTCATGCAGAATCTTAAGGTCCTAACTCATGTCCAAGGCACCAAAGACAGCTAAAAAGTCAATTATCGATACCTAAAACTTGAATTGTACTACATCTTACTGACTATTACATCATCTTAGAAGCTTCATCTGTGTTCTACTATGGTGCTTTTATTGTCTCCGCATATCGCAGCACGCGACATAGCTTTGCAGTCGATAAGTACAACTGTTTCAGAGAGAAGAGCGGCTAATGTGACGATCTGGCTTTAAGGCGATTCGATAACAAATGACGATAACGAACGGATTTCTCAGGTTTTTACTACATATGAACACTTTTTACATTCTCCCCTGCAACTCGGCTGCTAGTCCTCCTTTCATGCAGAATCTTAAGGTCCTAGCTCATGTCCAAGGCACCAAACCCACCTAAAAAGTCAATAATCGATACCTAAAACTTGAATTGTACTACTTCTTACTGGCTATTACATCAACTTAGAAGCTTCATCTGTGTTCTACTATGGTGCTTTTAGTGTCTCCGCATACCGCAGCACGCGACATAGCTTTGCAGTCGATAAGTACAACCGTTTCAGAGAGAATTGCGGCTAATGTGACGATCTGGCTTTAAGTCGATTCGATAGCAAATGACGAAAACGGACGGATTTCTCAGGTTTTTACTACATATGAACAGTTTTTACATTCTCCCCTGCAACTCGGCTGCTAGTCCTCCTTTCATGCAGAATCTTAAGGTCCTAGCTCATGTCCAAGTCACCAAACCCACCTAAAAAGTCAATAATCGATACCTAAAACTTGAATTGTACTACTTCTTACTGGCTATTACATCAACTTAGAAGCTTCATCTGTGTTCTACTATGATGCTTTTAGTGTCTCCGCATACCGCAGCACGCGACATAGCTTTGCAGACGATAAGTACAACCGTTTCAGAGAGAAGAGCGGCCAATGTGACGATCTGGCTTTAAGTCGATTCGATAACAAATGACGAAAACGGACGGATTTCTCAGGTTTTTACTACATATGAACACTTTTCACATTCTCCCGCCCAACTCGGCTGCTAGTCCTCTTTTCATTCACAATCTTAAAGTCCTAGCTCATGTCCAAGGCACCAAAGCCAGCTAAAAAGTCAATAATCGATACCTAAAACTTGAATTGTACTACTTCTTACTGGCTATTACATCAACTTAGAAGCTTCATCTGTGTTCTACTATGGTGCTTTTAGTGTCTCCACATACCGCAGCACGCGCAATAGCTTTGCAGAAGATAAGTACAACCGTTTCAGAGAGAAGAGCGGCCATTGTGACGATCTGGCTTTAAGTCGATTCGATAACAAATGACGAAAACGGACGGATTTCTCAGGTTTTTACTACATATGAACACTTTTCACATTCTCCCATACAACTCGGCTGCTAGACCTCCTTTCATGCAGAATCTTAAGATCCTAACTCATGTCCAAGACACCAAAGACACCTAAAAAGTCAATAATCGATACCTAAAACTTGAATTGTACTACATCTTACTGACTATTACATCATCTTAGAAACTTCATCTGTGTTCTACTATGGTGCTTTTAGTGTCTCCGCATATCGCAGCACGCGACATAGCTTTGCAGTCGATAAGTACAACCGTTTCAGAGAGCAGAGCGGCTAATGTGACGATCTGGCTTTAAGGCGATTCGATAACAAATGACGATAACGAACGGATTTCCCAGGTTTTTACTACATATGAACACTTTTTACATTCTCCCCTGCAACTCGGCTGCTAGTCCTCCGTTCATGCAGAATTTTAAGGTCCTAGCTCATGTCCAAGGCCCCAAAGAATGGTAAAAAGTCAATAATCGATACCTAAGACTTGAATTGTACTACATCTTTCGGGATATTACTTCAACTTAGAAGCTTCATCTGTGTTCTACTATGGTGATTTTAGTGTCTCCGCATACCGCAGCACGCGACATAGCTTTGCAGACGATAAGTACAACCGTTTCAGAGAGAAGAGCGGCCAATGTGACGATCTGGCTTTAAGTCGATTCGATAACAAATGACGATAACGGACGGATTTCTCAGGTTTTTACTACATATGAACACTTTTCACATTCTCCCTTGCAACTCGGCTGCTAGTCCTCCTTTCATGCAGAATCTTAAGGTCCTAGCTCATGTTCAAGTCACCGAAGCAAGATAAGAATTTAATAATCGATAACTATAACATGAATTGTACTACTTCTTACTGGGTATTACATCAGCTTAGAAGCTTCATCTGTGTTCTACTATGGTGCTTTTAGTGTCTCCGCATACCGCAGCACGCGACATAGCTTTGCAGTCGATAAGTACAACCGTTTCAGAGAGAAGAGCGGACAATGTGACGATCTGGCTTTAAGTCGATTCGATAACAAATGACGATAACGAACGGATTTCTCAGGTTTTTACTACATATGAACACTTTTTACATTCTCCCCTGCAACTCGGCTGCTAGTCCTCCTTTCATGCAGAATCTTAAGTTCCTAGCTCATGTCCAAGGCACCAAAGCCACCTAAAAAGTCAATAATCGATACCTAAAACTTGAATTGTACTACTTCTTACTGGGTATTACATCAGCTTAGAAGCTTCATCTGTGTTCTACTATGGTGCTTTTAGTGTCTCCACATACCGCAGCACGCGACATAGCTTTGCAGAAGATAAGTACAAATGTTTCAGAGAGAAGAGCGGCCAATGTGACGATCTGGCTTTAAGTCGTTCGATAACAAATGACGATAACGGACGGATTTCTCAGGTTTTTACTACATATGAACACTTTTCACATTCTCCCGTACAACTCGGCTTCTAGACCTCCTTTCATGCAGAATCTTAAGGTCCTAACTCATGTCCAAGGCACGAAAGCCAGCTAAAAAGTCAATAATCGATACCTAAAACTGGAATTGTACTACTTCTTAATGACTATTACATCATCTTAGAAGCTTCATCTGCGTTCTACTATGGTGCTTTTAGTGTCTCCGCATACCGCAGCACGCGACATAGCTTTGCAGTCGATAAGTACAACCGTTTCAGGGAGAAGAGCGGCTAATGTGACGTTCTGGCTTTAGGTCGATTCGATAACAAATGACGATAACGAACGGATTTCTCAGGTTTTTACTACATAGGAACACTTTTCACATTCTCCCGTTCAACTCGGCTGCTAGTCCTGCTTTCATGCAGAATCTTAAGGTCCTAGCTCATGTCCAAGGCACCAAAGCCAGCTAGAAAGTCAATAATCGATATCTACAACTTGAATTGTACTACTTCTTACTGGCTATTACATCAACTTAGAAGCTTCATCTGTGTTCTACTATGGTGCTTTTAGTGTCTCCGCATACCGCAGCACGACACGTAGCTTTGCAGACGATAAGTACCACCGTTTCAAAGAGAAGAGCGGCCAATGTGACGATCTGGCTTAAAGTTGATTCGACAACAAATGACGAAAACGGACGGATTTCTCAGGTTTTTACTACATATGAACACCTTTCACATTCTCACGTGCAACGCGGCTGCTAGACCTCCTATCATGCAAAATCTTAAGTTCCTAGCTCATGCCCAAGGCACCAAAGAAGGGTAAAAAGTCAACAATCGATACTTAAAACTTGAATTGTACTACTTCTTACTGGCTATTACATCTACTTAGAAGCTTCATCTGTGTTCTACTATGGTGCTTTTAGTGTCTCCGCATGCCGCAGCACTCGACATAGCTTTGCAGACGATAAGTACAACCGTTTCAGAGAGAAGAGCGGCCAATGTGACGATCTGGCTTTAAGTCGATTCGATAACAAATGTCGAACACGGACGGATTTCTCTGGATTTTACTACATATGAACACTTTTCACATTCTCCCGTGCAACTCGGCTGCTAGTCCTCCTTTCATGCAGAATCTTAAGGTCCTAGCTCATGTCCAAGGCACCAAAGCCAGCTAAAAAGTCAATAATCGATACCTAAAACTTGAATGGTACTACTTCTTACTGGCTATTACATCAACTTAGAAGCTTCATCTGTGTTCTACTATGGTGCTTTTAGTGTCTCCGCATACCACAGCACGCGACATAGCTTTGCAGTCGATAAGTACAACCGTTTCAGAGAGAATTGCGGCTAATGTGACGATCTGGCTTTAAGTCGATTCGATAACAAATGACGAAAACGGACGGATTTCTCAGGTTTTTACTACATATGAACACTTTTCAAATTCTCCCGTACAACTCGGCTGCTAGACCTCCTTTCATGCAGAATCTTAAGGTCCTAACTCATATCCAAGGCACCAAAGTCAGCTAAAAAGTCAATAATCGATACTTATAACTTTAATTGTACTACTTCTTACCGACTATTACATCATCTTAGAAGCTTCATCTGTGTTCTACTATGGTGCTTTTAGTGTCTCCGCATACTGCAGCACGCGACATAGCTTTGCAGTCGATAAGTACAACCGTTTCAGAGAGAAGAGCGGCTAATGTGACGATCTGGCTTTAAGTCGATTCGATAACAAATGACGATAACGAACGGATTTCTCAGGTTTTTACTACATATGAACACTTTTTACATTCTCCCGTGCAACTCGGCTGCTAGTCCTCCTCTCATGCAGAATTTTAAGGTCCTAGCTCATGTCCAAGTCACCAAAGCCAGCTAAAAAGTCAATAATCGATACCTAAAACTTGAATGGTACTACTTCTTACTGGCTATTACATCAACTTAGAAGCTTCATCTGTGTTCTACTATGATGCTTTTAGTGTCTCCGCATACCGCAGCACGCGACATAGCTTTGCAGACGATAAGTACAACCGTTTCAGAGAGAAGAGCGGCCAATGTGACGATCTGGCTTTAAGTCGATTCGACAACAAATGACGAAAACGGACCGATTTCTCAGGTTTTTACTACATATGAACACTTTTCACATTCTCACGTGCAACGCGGCCGCTAGACCTCCTATTATGCAAAATCTTAAGTTCCTGGCTCATGCCCAAGGCACCAAAGAAGTGTAAGAAGTCAACAATCGATACTTAAAACTTGAATTGTACTACTTCTTACTGGCTATTACATCAACTTGGAAGCTTCATCTGTGTTTTACTATGGTGCTTTTAGTGTCTCCGCAAACCGCAGCAATCGACATAGCTTTGCAGACGATAAGTACAACCGTTTCAGAGAGAAGAGCGGCCAATGTGACGATCTGGCTTTAAGTCGATTCGATAACAAATGTCGAACACGGACGGATTTCTCTGGTTTTTACAACATATGAACACTTTTCACATTCTCCCGTGCAACTCGGCTGCTAGTCCTCCTTTCATGCAGAATCTTAAGGTCCTAGCTCATGTCCAAGGCACCAAAGCCAGGTAAAAAGTCAATAATCGATACCTAAAACTTGAATGGTACTACTTCTTACTGGCTATTACATCAACTTAGAAGCTACATCTGTGTTCTACTATGGTGCTTTTAGTGTCTTCGCATACCGCTGCACGCGACATAGCTTTGCAGTCGATAAGTACAACCGTTTCAGAGAGAATTGCGGCTAATGTGACGATCTGGCTTTAAGTCGATTCGATTACAAATGACGAAAACGGACGGATTTCTCTGGTTTTTACTACATATGAACACTTTTTACATTCTCCCGTGCAACTCGGCTGCTAGTCCTCCTTTCATGCAGAATCTTAAGGTCCTAGCTCATGTCCAAGGAACCAAGGGCAGCTAAAAAGTCAATAATCGATACCTAAAACTTGAATTGTACTACTTCTTACTGGCTATTACATCAATTAGAAGCTTCATCTGTGTTCTACTATGATGCTTTTAGTGTCTCCGCATACCGCAGCACGCGACATAGCTTTGCAGACGATAAGTACAACCGTTTCAGAGAGAACAGCGGCCAATGTGACGATCTGGCTTTAAGTCGATTCGATAACAAATGACGAAAACGGACGGATTTCTCAGGTTTTTACTACATATGAACACTTTTCACATTCTCCCGTGCAACTCGGCTGCTAGTCCTCCTTTCATGCACAATCTTAAAGTCCTAGCTCATGTCCAAGGCACCAAAGCCAGCTAAAAAGTGAATAAACGATACCTAAAACTTGAATGGTACTACTTCTTACTGGCTATTACATCAACTTAGAAGCTTCATCTGTGTTCTACTATGGTGCTTTTAGTGTCTCCACATACCGCAGCACGCGACTTAGCTTTGCAGAAGATAAGTACAATTGTTTCAGAGAGAAGAGCGGCCACCAATGTGACGATCTGGCTTTAAGTCGATTCGATAACAAATGACGAAAACGGACAGATTTCTCAGGTTTTTACTACATATGAACACTTTTCTCATTCTCCCGTACAACGCGGCTGCTAGACCTCCTATTATGCAAAATCTTAAGTTCCTGGCTCATGCCCAAGGCACCAAAGAAGTGTAAGAAGTCAACAATCGATACTTAAAACTTGAATTGTACTACTTCTTACTGGCTATTACATCAACTTGGAAGCTTCATCTGTGTTTTACTATGGTGCATTTAGTGTCTCCGCAAACCGCAGCAATCGACATAGCTTTGCAGACGATAAGTACAGCCGTTTCAGAGAGAAGAGCGGCCAATGTGACGATCTGGCTTTAAGTCGATTCGATAACAAATGTCGAACACGGACGGATTTCTCTGGTTTTTACTACATATGAACACTTTTCACATTCTCCCGTGCAACTCGGCTGCTAGTCCTCCTTTCATGCAGAATCTTAAGGTCCTAGCTCATGTCCAAGGCACCAAAGCCAGCTAAAAAGTCAATAATCGATACCTAAAACTTGAATGGTACTACTTCTTACTGGCTATTACATCAACTTAGAAACTACATCTGTGTTCTACTATGGTGCTTTTAGTGTCTCCGCATACCGCTGCACGCGACATAGCTTTGCAGTCGATAAGTACAACCGTTTCAGAGAGAATTGCGGCTAATGTGACGATCTGGCTTTAAGTCGATTCGATTACAAATGACGAAAACGGACGGATTTCTCTGGTTTTTACTACATATGAACACTTTTCACATTCTCCCGTACAACTCGCCTGCTAGACCTCCGGTCATGCAGAATCTTAAGGTCCTAACTCATGTCCAAGGCACCAAAGTCAGCTAAAAAGTCAATAATCGATACTTAAAACTTGAATTGTACTACTTCTTACTGACTATTACATCATCTTAGAAGCTTCATCTGTGTTCTACTATGGTGCTTTTAGTGTCTCCGCATACCGCAGCACGCGACATAGCTTTGCAGTCGATAAGTACAACCGTTTCAGAGAGAAGAGCGGCTAATGTGACGATCTTGCTTTAGGTCGATTCGATAACAAATGACGATAACGGACAGATTTCTCATGTTTTTACTACATATGAACACTTTTTACATTCTCCCGTGCAACTCGGCTGCTAGTCCTCCTTTCATGCAGAATCTTAAGGTTCTAGCTCATGTCCAAGGAACCAAGGGCAGCTAAAAAGTCAATAATCGATACCTAAAACTTGAATTGTACTACTTCTTACTGGCTATTACATCAATTAGAAGCTTCATCTGTGTTCTACTATGATGCTTTTAGTGTCTCCGCATACCGCAGCACGCGACATAGCTTTGCAGACGATAAGTACAACCGTTTCAGAGAGAACAGCGGCCAATGTGACGATCTGGCTTTAAGTCGATTCGATAACAAATGACGAAAACGGACGGATTTCTCAGGTTTTTACTACATATGAACACTTTTCACATTCTCCCGTGCAACTCGGCTGCTAGTCCTCCTTTCATGCACAATCTTAAAGTCCTAGCTCATGTCCAAGGCACCAAAGCCAGCTAAAAAGTGAATAAACGATACCTAAAACTTGAATGGTACTACTTCTTACTGGCTATTACATCAACTTAGAAGCTTCATCTGTGTTCTACTATGGTGCTTTTAGTGTCTCCACATACCGCAGCACGCGACTTAGCTTTGCAGAAGATAAGTACAATTGTTTCAGAGAGAAGAGCGGCCAATGTGACGATCTGGCTTTAAGTCGATTCGATAACAAATGACGAAAACGGACGGATTTCTCAGGTTTTTACTACATATGAACACTTTTCACATTCTCCCGTACAACTCGGCTGCTAGACCTCCTTTCATGCAGAATCTTAAGGTCCTAACTCATGTCTAAGGCACCAAAGACAGCTAAAAAGTCAATTATCGATACCTAAAACTTGAATTGTACTACATCTTACTGACTATTACATCATCTTAGAAGCTTCATCTGTGTTCTACTATGGTGCTTTTAGTGTCTCCGCATATCGCAGCACTCGACATAGCTTTGCAGTCGATAAGTACAACTGTTTCAGAGAGAAGAGCGGCTAATGTGACGATCTGGCTTTAAGGCGATTCGATAACAAATGACGATAACGAACGGATTTCTCAGGTTTTTACTACATATGAACACTTTTTACATTCTCCCCTGCAACTCGGCTGCTAGTCCTCCTTTCATGCAGAATCTTAAGGTCCTAGCTCATGTCCAAGGCACCAAACCCACCTAAAAAGTCAATAATCGATACCTAAAACTTGAATTGTACTACTTCTTACTGGCTATTACATCAACTTAGAAGCTTCATCTGTGTTCTACTATGGTGCTTTTAGTGTCTCCGCATACCGCAGCACGCGACATAGCTTTGCAGTCGATAAGTACAACCGTTTCAGAGAGAATTGCGGCTAATGTGACGATCTGGCTTTAAGGCGATTCGATAACAAATGACGATAACGAACGGATTTCTCAGGTTTTTACTACATATGAACACTTTTTACATTCTCCCCTGCAACTCGGCTGCTAGTCCTCCGTTCATGCAGAATTTAAAGGTCCTAGCTCATGTCCAAGGCCCCAAAGAATGGTAAAAAGTCAATAATCGATACCTAAGACTTGAATTGTACTACATCTTTCTGGATATTACTTCAACTTAGAAGCTTCATCTGTGTTCTACTATGGTGATTTTAGTGTCTCCGCATA
Source organism: Schistocerca gregaria (assembly GCF_023897955.1). Taxonomy (NCBI): domain Eukaryota; kingdom Metazoa; phylum Arthropoda; class Insecta; order Orthoptera; family Acrididae; genus Schistocerca; species Schistocerca gregaria. The sequence continues at coordinate 262,195,148 of NC_064928.1, forward strand.
CCGCAGCACGCGACATAGCTTTGCAGACGATAAGTACAACCGTTTCAGAGAGAAGAGCGGCCAATGTGACGATCTGGCTTTAAGTCGATTCGATAACAAATGACGATAACGGACGGATTTCTCAGGTTTTTACTACATATGAACACTTTTCACATTCTCCCGTGCAACTCGGCTGCTAGTCCTCCTTTCATGCAGAATCTTGAGGTCCTAGCTCATGTTCAAGTCACCGAAGCAAGCTAAGAATTTAATAATCGATAACTATAACATGAATTGTACTACTTCTTACTGGGTATTACATCAGCTTAGAAGCTTCATCTGTGTTCTACTATGGTGCTTTTAGTGTCTCCGCATACCGCAGCACGCGACATAGCTTTGCAGTCGATAAGTACAACCGTTTCAGAGAGAAGAGCGGACAATGTGACGATCTGGCTTTAAGTCGATTCGATTACAAATGACGAAAACGGACGGATTTCTCTGGTTTTTACTACATATGAACACTTTTCACATTCTCCCGTACAACTCGCCTGCTAGACCTCCGGTCATGCAGAATCTTAAGGTCCTAACTCATGTCCAAGGCACCAAAGTCAGCTAAAAAGTCAATAATCGATACTTAGAACTTGAATTGTACTACTTCTTACTGACTATTACATCATCTTAGAAGCTTCATCTGTGTTCTACTATGGTGCTTTTAGTGTCTCCGCATACCGCAGCACGCGACATAGCTTTGCAGTCGATAAGTACAACCGTTTCAGAGAGAAGAGCGGCTAATGTGACGATCTTGCTTTAGGTCGATTCGATAACAAATGACGATAACGGACAGATTTCTCATGTTTTTACTACATATGAACACTTTTTACATTCTCCCGTGCAACTCGGCTGCTAGTCCTCCTTTCATGCAGAATCTTAAGGTTCTAGCTCATGTCCAAGGAACCAAGGGCAGCTAAAAAGTCAATAATCGATACCTAAAACTTGAATTGTACTACTTCTTACTGGCTATTACATCAATTAGAAGCTTCATCTGTGTTCTACTATGATGCTTTTAGTGTCTCCGCATACCGCAGCACGCGACATAGCTTTGCAGACGATAAGTACAACCGTTTCAGAGAGAACAGCGGCCAATGTGACGATCTGGCTTTAAGTCGATTCGATAACAAATGACGAAAACGGACGGATTTCTCAGGTTTTTACTACATATGAACACTTTTCACATTCTCCCGTGCAACTCGGCTGCTAGTCCTCCTTTCATGCACAATCTTAAAGTCCTAGCTCATGTCCAAGGCACCAAAGCCAGCTAAAAAGTGAATAAACGATACCTAAAACTTGAATGGTACTACTTCTTACTGGCTATTACATCAACTTAGAAGCTTCATCTGTGTTCTACTATGGTGCTTTTAGTGTCTCCACATACCGCAGCACGCGACTTAGCTTTGCAGAAGATAAGTACAATTGTTTCAGAGAGAAGAGCGGCCAATGTGACGATCTGGCTTTAAGTCGATTCGATAACAAATGACGAAAACGGACGGATTTCTCAGGTTTTTACTACATATGAACACTTTTCACATTCTCCCGTACAACTCGGCTGCTAGACCTCCTTTCATGCAGAATCTTAAGGTCCTAACTCATGTCTAAGGCACCAAAGACAGCTAAAAAGTCAATTATCGATACCTAAAACTTGAATTGTACTACATCTTACTGACTATTACATCATCTTAGAAGCTTCATCTGTGTTCTACTATGGTGCTTTTAGTGTCTCCGCATATCGCAGCACTCGACATAGCTTTGCAGTCGATAAGTACAACTGTTTCAGAGAGAAGAGCGGCTAATGTGACGATCTGGCTTTAAGGCGATTCGATAACAAATGACGATAACGAACGGATTTCTCAGGTTTTTACTACATATGAACACTTTTTACATTCTCCCCTGCAACTCGGCTGCTAGTCCTCCTTTCATGCAGAATCTTAAGGTCCTAGCTCATGTCCAAGGCACCAAACCCACCTAAAAAGTCAATAATCGATACCTAAAACTTGAATTGTACTACTTCTTACTGGCTATTACATCAACTTAGAAGCTTCATCTGTGTTCTACTATGGTGCTTTTAGTGTCTCCGCATACCGCAGCACGCGACATAGCTTTGCAGTCGATAAGTACAACCGTTTCAGAGAGAATTGCGGCTAATGTGACGATCTGGCTTTAAGTCGATTCGATAGCAAATGACGAAAACGGACGGATTTCTCAGGTTTTTACTACATATGAACACTTTACAAATTCTCCCGTACAACTCGGCTGCTAGACCTCCTTTCATGCAGAATCTTAAGGTCCTAACTCATATCCAAGGCACCAAAGTCAGCTAAAAAGTCAATAATCGATACTTATAACTTTAATTGTACTACTTTTTACTGACTATTACATCATCTTAGAAGCTTCATCTGTGTTCTACTATGGTGCTTTTAGTGTCTCCGCTTACTGCAGCACGCGACATAGCTTTGCAGTCGATAAGTACAACCGTTTCAGAGAGAAGAGCGGCTAATGTGACGATCTGATTTAAGTCGATTCGATAACAAATGACGATAACGAACGGATTTCTCAGGTTTTTACTACATATGAACAGTTTTTACATTCTCCCCTGCAACTCGGCTGCTAGTCCTCCTTTCATGCAGAATCTTAAGGTCCTAGCTCATGTCCAAGTCACCAAACCCTCCTAAAAAACCAATAATCGATACCTAAAACTTAAATTGTACTACTTCTTACTGGCTATTACATCATCTTAGAAGCTTCATCTGTGTTCTACTATGGTGCTTTTAGTGTCTCCGCATATCGCAGCACGCGACATAGCTTTGCAGTCGATAAGTACAACCGTTTCAGAGAGAAGAGCGGCTAATGTGACGATCTGGCTTTAAGGCGATTCGATAACAAATGACGATAACGAACGGATTTCTCAGGTTTTTACTACATATGAACACTTTTTACATTCTCCCCTGCAACTCGGCTGCTAGTCCTCCGTTCATGCAGAATTTAAAGGTCCTAGCTCATGTCCAAGGCCCCAAAGAATGGTAAAAAGTCAATAATCGATACCTAAGACTTGAATTGTACTACATCTTTCTGGATATTACTTCAACTTAGAAGCTTCATCTGTGTTCTACTATGGTGATTTTAGTGTCTCCGCATACCGCAGCACGCGACATAGCTTTGCAGACGATAAGTACAACCGTTTCAGAGAGAAGAGCGGCCAATGTGACGATCTGGCTTTAAGTCGATTCGATAACAAATGACGATAACGGACGGATTTCTCAGGTTTTTACTACATATGAACACTTTTCACATTCTCCCGTGCAACTCGGCTGCTAGTCCTCCTTTCATGCAGAATCTTGAGGTCCTAGCTCATGTTCAAGTCACCGAAGCAAGCTAAGAATTTAATAATCGATAACTATAACATGAATTGTACTACTTCTTACTGGGTATTACATCAGCTTAGAAGCTTCATCTGTGTTCTACTATGGTGCTTTTAGTGTCTCCGCATACCGCAGCACGCGACATAGCTTTGCAGTCGATAAGTACAACCGTTTCAGAGAGAAGAGCGGACAATGTGACGATCTGGCTTTAAGTCGATTCGATAACAAATGACGATAACGAACGGATTTCTCAGGTTTTTACTACATATGAACACTTTTTACATTCTCCCCTGCAACTCGGCTGCTAGTCCTCTTTTCATGCAGAATCTGAAGGTCCTAGCTCATGTCCAAGGCACCAAAGCCACCTAAAAAGTCAATAATCGATACCTAAAACTTGAATTGTACTACTTCTTACTGGCTATTACATCAACTTAGAAGCTTCATCTGTGTTCTACTATGATGCTTTTAGTGTCTCCGCATACCACAGCACGCGACATTGCTTTGCAGACGATAAGTACAACCGTTTCAGAGAGAAGAGCGGCCAATGTGACGATCTGGCTTTAAGTCGATTCGATAAGAAGTGACGAAAACGGACGGATTTCTCAGGTTTTTACTACATATGAACACTTTTCACATTCTCCCGTGCAACTCGGCTGCTAGTCCTCCTTTCATGCAGAATCTTAAGGTCCTAGCTCATGTCCAAGGCACCAAGGGCAGCTAAAAAGTCAATAATCGATACCTAAAACTTGAATTGTACTACTTCTTACTGACTATTACATCGTCTTAGAAGCTTCATCTGTGTTTTACTATGGTGGTTTTAGTGTCTCCGCATACCGCAGCACGCGACATAGCTTTGCAGTCGATAAGTACAACCGTTTCAGAGAGAATTGCGGCTAATGTGACGATCTGGCTTTAAGTCGATTCGATTACAAATGACGAAAACGGACGGATTTCTCTGGTTTTTACTACATATGAACACTTTTCACATTCTCCCGTACAACTCGCCTGCTAGACCTCCGGTCATGCAGAATCTTAAGGTCCTAACTCATGTCCAAGGCACCAAAGTCAGCTAAAAAGTCAATAATCGATACTTAAAACTTGAATTGTACTACTTCTTACTGACTATTACATCATCTTAGAAGCTTCATCTGTGTTCTACTATGGTGCTTTTAGTGTCTCCGCATACCGCAGCACGCGACATAGCTTTGCAGTCGATAAGTACAACCTTTTCAGAGAGAAGAGCGGCTAATGTGACGATCTTGCTTTAGGTCGATTCGATAACAAATGACGATAACGGACAGATTTCTCATGTTTTTACTACATATGAACACTTTTCACATTCTCCCGTGCAACTCGGCTGCTAGTCCTCCTTTCATGCAGAATCTTAAGGTTCTAGCTCATGTCCAAGGAACCAAGGGCAGCCAAAAAGTCAATAATCGATACCTAAAACTTGAATTGTACTACTTCTTACTGGCTATTACATCAATTAGAAGCTTCATCTGTGTTCTACTATGATGCTTTTAGTGTCTCCGCATACCGCAGCACGCGACATAGCTTTGCAGACGATAAGTACAACCGTTTCAGAGAGAACAGCGGCCAATGTGACGATCTGGCTTTAAGTCGATTCGATAACAAATGACGAAAACGGACGGATTTCTCAGGTTTTTACTACATATGAACACTTTTCACATTCTCCCGTGCAACTCGGCTGCTAGTCCTCCTTTCATGCACAATCTTAAAGTCCTAGCTCATGTCCAAGGCACCAAAGCCAGCTAAAAACTGAATAAACGATACCTAAAACTTGAATGGTACTACTTCTTACTGGCTATTACATCAACTTAGAAGCTTCATCTGTGTTCTACTATGGTGCTTTTAGTGTCTCCACATACCGCAGCACGCGACTTAGCTTTGCAGAAGATAAGTACAATTGTTTCAGAGAGAAGAGCGGCCAATGTGACGATCTGGCTTTAAGTCGATTCGATAACAAATGACGAAAACGGACGGATTTCTCAGGTTTTTACTACATATGAACACTTTTCACATTCTACCGTACAACTCGGCTGCTAGACCTCCTTTCATGCAGAATCTTAAGGTCCTAACTCATGTCTAAGGCACCAAAGACAGCTAAAAAGTCAATTATCGATACCTAAAACTTGAATTGTACTACATCTTACTGACTATTACATCATCTTAGAAGCTTCATCTGTGTTCTACTATGGTGCTTTTAGTGTCTCCGCATATCGCAGCACTCGACATAGCTTTGCAGTCGATAAGTACAACTGTTTCAGAGAGAAGAGCGGCTAATGTGACGATCTGGCTTTAAGGCGATTCGATAACAAATGACGATAACGAACGGATTTCTCAGGTTTTTACTACATATGAACACTTTTTACATTCTCCCCTGCAACTCGGCTGCTAGTCCTCCTTTCATGCAGAATCTTAAGGTCCTAGCTCATGTCCAAGGCACCAAACCCACCTAAAAAGTCAATAATCGATACCTAAAACTTGAATTGTACTACTTCTTACTGGCTATTACATCAACTTAGAAGCTTCATCTGTGTTCTACTATGGTGCTTTTAGTGTCTCCGCATACCGCAGCACGCGACATAGCTTTGCAGTCGATAAGTACAACCGTTTCAGAGAGAATTGCGGCTAATGTGACGATCTGGCTTTAAGTCGATTCGATAGCAAATGACGAAAACGGACGGATTTCTCAGGTTTTTACTACATATGAACACTTTACAAATTCTCCCGTACAACTCGGCTGCTAGACCTCCTTTCATGCAGAATCTTAAGGTCCTAACTCATATCCAAGGCACCAAAGTCAGCTAAAAAGTCAATAATCGATACTTATAACTTTAATTGTACTACTTTTTACTGACTATTACATCATCTTAGAAGCTTCATCTGTGTTCTACTATGGTGCTTTTAGTGTCTCCGCTTACTGCAGCACGCGACATAGCTTTGCAGTCGATAAGTACAACCGTTTCAGAGAGAAGAGCGGCTAATGTGACGATCTGATTTAAGTCGATTCGATAACAAATGACGATAACGAACGGATTTCTCAGGTTTTTACTACATATGAACAGTTTTTACATTCTCCCCTGCAACTCGGCTGCTAGTCCTCCTTTCATGCAGAATCTTAAGGTCCTAGCTCATGTCCAAGTCACCAAACCCACCTAAAAAACCAATAATCGATACCTAAAACTTAAATTGTACTACTTCTTACTGGCTATTACATCAACTTAGAAGCTTCATCTGTGTTCTACTATGATGCTTTTAGTGTCTCCGCATACCGCAGCACGCGACATAGCTTTGCAGACGATAAGTACAACCGTTTCAGAGAGAAGAGCGGCCAATGTGACGATCTGGCTTTAAGTCGATTCGATAACAAATGACGAAAACGGACGGATTTCTCAGGTTTTTACTACATATGAACACTTTTCACATTCTCCCGCGCAACTCGGCTGCTAGTCCTCTTTTCATTCACAATCTTAAAGTCCTAGCTCATGTCCAAGGCACCAAAGCCAGCTAAAAAGTGAATAATCGATACCTAAAACTTGAATTGTACTACTTCTTACTGGCTATTACATCAACTTAGAAGCTTCATCTGTGTTCTACTATGGTGCTTTTAGTGTCTCCACATACCGCAGCACGCGACATAGCTTTGCAGAAGATAAGTACAACCGTTTCAGAGAGAAGAGCGGCCATTGTGACGATCTGGCTTTAAGTCGATTCGATAACAAATGACGAAAACGGACGGATTTCTCAGGTTTTTACTACATATGAACACTTTTCACATTCTCCCATACAACTCGGCTGCTAGACCTCCTTTCATGCAGAATCTTAAGGTCCTAACTCATGTCCAAGACACCAAAGACACCTAAAAAGTCAATAATCGATACCTAAAACTTGAATTGTACTACATCTTACTGACTATTACATCATCTTAGAAGCTTCATCTGTGTTCTACTATGGTGCTTTTAGTGTCTCCGCATATCGCAGCACGCGACATAGCTTTGCAGTCGATAAGTACAACCGTTTCAGAGAGAAGAGCGGCTAATGTGACGATCTGGCTTTAAGGCGATTCGATAACAAATGACGATAACGAACGGATTTCTCAGGTTTTTACTACATATGAACACTTTTTACATTCTCCCCTGCAACTCGGCTGCTAGTCCTCCGTTCATGCAGAATTTAAAGGTCCTAGCTCATGTCCAAGGCCCCAAAGAATGGTAAAAAGTCAATAATCGATACCTAAGACTTGAATTGTACTACATCTTTCTGGATATTACTTCAACTTAGAAGCTTCATCTGTGTTCTACTATGGTGATTTTAGTGTCTCCGCATACCGCAGCACGCGACATAGCTTTGCAGACGATAAGTACAACCGTTTCAGAGAGAAGAGCGGCCAATGTGACGATCTGGCTTTAAGTCGATTCGATAACAAATGACGATAACGGACGGATTTCTCAGGTTTTTACTACATATGAACACTTTTCACATTCTCCCGTGCAACTCGGCTGCTAGTCCTCCTTTCATGCAGAATCTTAAGGTCCTAGCTCATGTTCAAGTCACCGAAGCAAGCTAAGAATTTAATAATCGATAACTATAACATGAATTGTACTACTTCTTACTGGGTATTACATCAGCTTAGAAGCTTCATCTGTGTTCTACTATGGTGCTTTTAGTGTCTCCGCATACCGCAGCACGCGACATAGCTTTGCAGTCGATAAGTACAACCGTTTCAGAGAGAAGAGCGGACAATGTGACGATCTGGCTTTAAGTCGATTCGATAACAAATGACGATAACGAACGGATTTCTCAGGTTTTTACTACATATGAACACTTTTTACATTCTCCCCTGCAACTCGGCTGCTAGTCCTCCTTTCATGCAGAATCTGAAGGTCCTAGCTCATGTCCAAGGCACCAAAGCCACCTAAAAAGTCAATAATCGATACCTAAAACTTGAATTGTACTACTTCTTACTGGCTATTACATCAACTTAGAAGCTTCATCTGTGTTCTACTATGATGCTTTTAGTGTCTCCGCATACCACAGCACGCGACATAGCTTTGCAGACGATAAGTACAACCGTTTCAGAGAGAAGAGCGGCCAATGTGACGATCTGGCTTTAAGTCGATTCGATAAGAAGTGACGAAAACGGACGGATTTCTCAGGTTTTTACTACATATGAACACTTTTCACATTCTCCCGTGCAACTCGGCTGCTAGTCCTCCTTTCATGCAGAATCTTAAGGTCCTAGCTCATGTCCAAGGCACCAAGGGCAGCTAAAAAGTCAATAATCGATACCTAAAACTTGAATTGTACTACTTCTTACTGACTATTACATCGTCTTAGAAGCTTCATCTGTGTTTTACTATGGTGGTTTTAGTGTCTCCGCATACCGCAGCACGCGACATAGCTTTGCAGTCGATAAGTACAACCGTTTCAGAGAGAAGAGCGGCCAATCTTACGATCTGGCTTTAAGTCGATTCGATAACAAATGACGAAAACGGACGGATTTCTCAGGTTTTTACTACATATGAACACTTTTCACATTCTCCCCTGCAACTCGGCTGCTAGTCCTCCGTTCATGCAGAATTTTAAGGTCCTAGCTCATGTCCAAGGCACCAAAGAATGGTAAAAAGTCAATAATCGATACCTAAGACTTGAATTGTACTACATCTTACTGGATATTACTTCAACTTAGAAGCTTCATCTGTGTTCTACTATGGTGCTTTTAGTGTCTCCGAATATCGCAGCACGCGACATAGCTTTGCAGTCGATAAGTACAACCGTTTCAGAGAGAAGAGCGGCTAATGTGACGATCTGGCTTTAAGGCGATTCGATAACAAATGACGATAACGAACGGATTTCTCAGGTTTTTACTACATATGAACACTTTTTACATTCTCCCCTGCAACTCGGCTGCTAGTCCTCCGTTCATGCAGAATTTTAAGGTCCTAGCTCATGTCCAAGGCACCAAAGAATGGTAAAAAGTCAATAATCGATACCTAAGACTTGAATTGTACTACTTCTTACTGCCTATTACATCAACTTAGAAGCTTCATCTGTGATCTACTATGGTGCTTTTAGTGTCTCCGCATACCGCAGCACGCGACATAGCTTTGCAGACGATAAGTGCAACTGTTTCAGAGAGAAGAGCGGCCAATGTGACGATCTGGCTTTACGTCGATTCGATAACAAATGACGAAAACGGACGGATTTCTCAGGTTTTTACTACATATGAACACTTTTCACTTTCTCCCTCGCAACTCGGCTGCTAGTCCTCCTTTCTTGCAGAATCTTAAGGCCCTAGCTCATGTCCAAGACACCAAAGCCAGCTAAAAAGTCAATAATCGATACCTAAAACATGAATTGTACTACTTCTTACTGGCTATTACATCAACTTAGAAGCTTCATCTGTGTTCTACTATGGTGCTTTTAGTGTCTCCACATACCGCAGCACGCGACATAGCTTTGCAGACGATAAGTACAACCGTTTCAGAGAGAAGAGCGGCCAATGTGACGATCTGGCTTTAAGTCGATTCGATAACAATTGACGAAAACGTAAGGATTTCTCAGGTTTTTACTACATATGAACATTTTCCACATTCTCCAGTGCAACTCGGCTGCTAGTCCTCCTTTCATGCAGAATCTTAAGGTCCTAGCTCATGTTCAAGTCACCAAAGCAAGCTAAGAATTTAATAATCGATACCTATAACATGAATTGTACTACTTCTTACTGGGTATTACATCAGCTTAGAAGCTTCATCTGTGTTCTACTATGGTGCTTTTAGTGTCTGCGCATACCGCAGCACGCGACATAACTTTGCAGTCGATAAGTACAACCGTTTCAGAGAGAAGAGCGGCTAATGTGACGATCTGGCTTTAAGTCGATTCGATAACAAATGACGATAACGAACGGATTTCTCAGGTTTTTACTACATATGAACACTTTTTACATTCTCCCCTGCAACTCGGCTACTAGTCCTCTTTTCATGCAGAATCTTAAGGTCCTAGCTCATGTCCAAGGCACCAAGGGCAGCTAAAAAGTCAATAATCGATACCTAAAACTTGAATTGTACTACTTCTTACTGGCTATTACATCAACTTAGAAGCTTCATCTGTGTTCTACTATGATGCTTTTAGTGTCTCCGCATACCGCAGCACGCGACATAGCTTTGCAGACGATAAGTACAACCGTTTCAGAGAGAAGAGCGGCCAATGTGACGATCTGGCTTTAAGTCGATTCGATAACAAGTGACGAAAACGGACGGATTTCTCAGGTTTTTACTACATATGAACACTTTTCACATTCTCCGTGCATCTCGGCTGCTAGTCCTCCTTTCATGCAGAATCTTAAGGTCCTAGCTCATGTCCAAGGCACCAAGGGCAGCTAAAAAGACAATAATCGATACCTAAAACGTGAATTGTACTACTTCTTACTGACTATTACATCATCTTAGAAGCTTCATCTGTGTTTTACTATGGTGGTTTTAGTGTCTCCGCATACCGCAGCACGCGACATAGCTTTGCAGTCGATAAGTACAATCGTTTCAGAGAGAAGAGCGGCTAAGGTGACGATCTGGCTTTAAGTCGATTCGATAACAAATGACGATAACGAACTGAATTCTAAGGCTTTTACTACATATGATCACTTTTTACATTCTGCCCTGCAACTCGGCTGCTAGTCCTCCTTTAATGCAGAATCTTAAGGTCCTAGCTCATGTCCAAGGCACCAAGGGCAGCTAAAAAGTCAATAATCGATAGCAAAAACTTGAAATGTACTACTTCTTACTCGCTATTACATCATCTTAGAAGCTTCATCTGTGTTCTACTATGGTGCTTTTGTGTCTCCGCATACCGCAGCACGCGACATAGCTTTGCAGACGATAAGTACAACCGTTTCAAAGAGAAGGGCGCCAATGTGACGCTCTGGCTTTAAGACGATTCGATAACAAATGACGAAAACGGACGGATTTCTCAGGTTTTTACTACATATGAACACTTTTCACATTCTCCCAAGCAACTCGGCTGCTAGTCCTCCGTTCATGCAGAATTTTAAGGTCCTAGCTCATGTCCAAGGCACCAAAGAATGGTAAAAAGTCAATAATCGATACCTAAGACTTGAATTGTACTACATCTTACTGGATATTACTTCAACTTAGAAGCTTCATCTGTGTTCTACTATGGTGCTTTTAGTGTCTCCGCATACCGCAGCACGCGACATAGCTTTGCAGTCGATAAGTACAACCGTTTCAGGGAGAAGAGCGGCTAATGTGACGATCTGGCTTTAAGGCGATTCGATAACAAATGACGATAACGAACGGATTTCTCAGGTTTTTACTACATATGAACACTTTTTACATTCTCCCCTGAAACTCGGCTGCTAGTCCTCCGCTCATGCAGAATTTTAAGGTCCTAGCTCATGTCCAAGGCACCAAAGAATGGTAAAAAGTCAATAATCGATACCTAAGACTTGAATTGTACTACTTCTTACTGCCTATTACATCAACTGGGTATTACATCAGCTTAGAAGCTTCATCTTTGTTCTACTATGGTTCTTTTAGTGTCTCCGCATACCGCAGCACGCGACATAGCTTTGCAAACGATAAGTACAACCGTTTCAGAGAGAAGAGCGGCCAATGTGACGATCTGGCTTTAAGTCGATTCGATAACAAATGACGAAAACGTAAAGATTTCTCAGGTTTTTACTACATGTGAACATTTTCCACATTCTCCAGTGCAACTCGGCTGCTAGTCCTCCTTTCATGCAGAATCTTAAGGTCCTAGCTCATGTTCAAGTCACCAAAGCAAGCTAAGAATTTAATAATCGATAACTATAACATGAATTGTACTACTTCTTACTGGGTATTACATCAGCTTAGAAGCTTCATCTGTGTTCTACTATGGTGCTTTTAGTGTCTCCGAATATCGCAGCACGCGACATAGCTTTGCAGTCGATAAGTACAACCGTTTCAGAGAGAAGAGCGGCTAATGTGACGATCTGGCTTTAAGGCGATTCGATAACAAATGACGATAACGAACGGATTTCTCAGGTTTTTACTACATATGCACACTTTTTAAATTCTCCCCTGCAACTCGGCTGCTAGTCCACCGTTCATGCAGAATTTTAAGGTCCTAGCTCATGTCCAAGGCACCAAAGAATGGTAAAAAGTCAATAATCGATACCTAAGACTTGAATTGTACTACTTCTTACTGGCTATTACATCAACTTAGAAGCTTCATCTGTGTTCTACTATGGTGCTTTTAGTGTCTCCGCATACCGCAGCACGCGACATAGCTTTGCAGACGATAAGTACAACCGTTTCAGAGAGAAGAGCGGCCAATGTGACGATCTGGCTTTAAGTCGATTCGATAACAAATGAAGAAAACGGACGGATTTCTCAGGTTTTTACTACATATGAACATTTTCCACATTCTCCAGTGCAACTCGGCTGCTAGTCCTCCTTTCATGCAGAATCTTAAGGTCCTAGCTCATGTTCAAGTCACCAAAGCAAGCTAAGAATTTAATAATCGATACCTATAACATGAATTGTACTACTTCTTACTGGGTATTACATCAGCTTAGAAGCTTCATCTGTGTTCTACTATGGTGCTTTTAGTGTCTGCGCATACCGCAGCACGCGACATAACTTTGCAGTCGATAAGTACAACCGTTTCAGAGAGAAGAGCGGCTAATGTTACGATCTGGCTTTAAGTCGATTCGATAACAAATGACGATAACGAACGGATTTCTCAGGTTTTTACTACATATGAACACTTTTTACATTCTCCCCTGCAACTCGGCTGCTAGTCCTCCTTTCATGCAGAATCTTAAGGTCCTAGCTCATGTCCAAGGCACCAAAGCCACCTAAAAAGTCAATAATCGATACCTAAAACTTGAATTGTACTACTTCTTACTGGCTATTACATCAACTTAGAAGCTTCATCTGTGTTCTACTATGATGCTTTTAGTGTCTCCGCATACCGCAGCACGCGACATAGCTTTGCAGACGATAAGTACAACCGTTTCAGAGAGAAGAGCGGCCAATGTGACGATCTGGCTTTAAGTCGATTCGATAACAAGTGACGAAAACGGACGGATTTCTCAGGTTTTTACTACATATGAACACTTTTCACATTCTCCGTGCATCTCGGCTGCTAGTCCTCCTTTCATGCTGAATCTTAAGGTCCTAGCTCATGTCCAAGGCACCAAGGGCAGCTAAAAAGTCAATAATCGATACCTAAAACGTGAATTGTACTACTTCTTCCTGACTATTACATCATCTTAGAAGCTTCATCTGTGTTTTACTATGGTGGTTTTAGTGTCTCCGCATACCGCAGCACGCGACATAGCTTTGCAGTCGATAAGTACAATCGTTTCAGAGAGAAGAGCGGCTAAGGTGACGATCTGGCTTTAAGTCGATTCGATAACAAATGACGATAACGAACAGAATTCTAAGGCTTTTACTACATATGATCACTTTTTACATTCTGCCCTGCAACTCGGCTGCTAGTCCTCCTTTCATGCAGAATCTTAAGGTCCTAGCTCATGTCCAAGGCACCAAGGGCAGCTAAAAAGTCAATAATCGATACCAAAAACTTGAAATGTACTACTTCTTACTGGCTATTACATCATCTTAGAAGCTTCATCTGTGTTCTACTATGGTGCTTTTAGTGTCTCCGCATACCGCAGCACGCGACATAGCTTTGCAGACGATAAGTACAACCGTTTCAAAGAGAAGGGCGCCAATGTGACGCTCTGGCTTTAAGACGATTCGATAACAAATGACGAAAACGGACGGATTTCTCAGGTTTTTACTACATATGAACACTTTTCACATTCTCCCAAGCAACTCGGCTGCTAGTCCTCCGTTCATGCAGAATTTTAAGGTCCTAGCTCATGTCCAAGGCACCAAAGAATGGTAAAAAGTCAATAATCGATACCGAAGACTTGAATTGTACTACATCTTACTGGATATTACTTCAACTTAGAAGCTTCATCTGTGTTCTACTATGGTGCTTTTAATGTCTCCGAATATCGCAGCACGCGACATAGCTTTGCAGTCGATAAGTACAACCGTTTCAGAGAGAAGAGCGGCTAATGTGACGATCTGGCTTTAAGGCGATTCGATAACAAATGACGATAACGAACGGATTTCTCATGTTTTTACTACATATGAACACTTTTTACTTTCTCCCCTGCAACTCGGCTGCTAGTCCTCCGTTCATGCAGAATTTTAAGGTCCTAGCTCATGTCCAAGGCACCAAAGAATGGTAAAAAGTCAATAATCGATACCTAAGACTTGAATTGTACTACTTCTTACTGCCTATTACATCAACTGGGTATTACATCAGCTTAGAAGCTTCATCTGTGTTCTACTATGGTGCTTTTAGTGTCTCCGCATACCGCAGCACGCGACATAGCTTTGCAGACGATAAGTACAACCGTTTCAGAGAGAAGAGCGGCCAATGTGACGATCTGGCTTTAAGTCGATTCGATAACAAATGACGAAAACGTAAGGATTTCTCAGGTTTTTACTACATGTGAACATTTTCCACATTCTCCAGTGCAACTCGGCTGCTAGTCCTCCTTTCATGCAGAATCTTAAGGTCCTAGCTCATGTTCAAGTCACCAAAGCAAGCTAAGAATTTAATAATCGATAACTATAACATGAATTGTACTACTTCTTACTGGGTATTACATCAGCTTAGAAGCTTCATCTGTGTTCTACTATGGTGCTTTTAGTGTCTCCGAATATCGCAGCACGCGACATAGCTTTGCAGTCGATAAGTACAACCGTTTCAGAGAGAAGAGTGGCTAATGTGACGATCTGGCTTTAAGGCGATTCGATAACAAATGACGATAACGAACGGATTTCTCAGGTTTTTACTACATATGCACACTTTTTACATTCTCCCCTGCAACTCGGCTGCTAGTCCTCCGTTCATGCAGAATTTTAAGGTCCTAGCTCATGTCCAAGGCACCAAAGAATGGTAAAAAGTCAATAATCGATACCTAAGACTTGAATTGTACTACTTCTTACTGGCTATTACATCAACTTAGAAGCTTCATCTGTGTTCTACTATGGTGCTTTTAGTGTCTCCGCATACCGCAGCACGCGACATAGCTTTGCAGACGATAAGTACAGCCGTTTCAGAGAGAAGAGCGGCCAATGTGACGATCTGGCTTTAAGTCGATTCGATAACAAATGAAGAAAACGGACGGATTTCTCAGGTTTTTACTACATATGAACATTTTCCACATTCTCCAGTGCAACTCGGCTTCTAGTCCTCCTTTCATGCAGAATCTTAAGGTCCTAGCTCATGTCCAAGGCACCAAGGGCAGCTAAAAAGTCAATAATCGATACCTAAAACTTGAATTGTACTACTTCTTACTGGGTATTACATCAGCTTACAAGCTTCATCTGTGTTCTACTATGGTGCTTTTAGTGTCTCCGAATATCGCAGCACGCGACATAGCTTTGCAGTCGATAAGTACAACCGTTTCAGAGAGAAGAGCGGCTAATGTGACGATCTGGCTTTAAGGCGATTCGATAACAAATGACGATAACGAACGGATTTCTCAGGTTTTTACTACATATGAACACTTTTCACATTCTCCCGTGCAAATCGGCTGCTAGTCCTCGTTTCATGCAGAATCTTAAGGTCTTAGCTCATGTCCAAGTCACCAAAGCCAGCTAAAAATCAATAATCGATACCTAACACTTGAATTGTACTACTTCTTACTGGCTATTACATCATCTTAGAAGCTTCATCTGTGTTCTACTATGGTGCTTTTAGTGTCTCCGCATACCGCAGCACGCGACATAGCTTTGCAGACGATAAGTACAACCGTTTCAAAGAGAAGAGCGCCAATGTGACGATCTGGCTTTAAGACGATTCGATAACAAATGACGAAAACGGACGGATTTCTCAGGTTTTTACTACATATGAACACTTTTCACATTCTCCCAAGCAACTCGGCTGCTAGTCCTCCGTTCATGCAGAATTTTAAGTTCCTAGCTCATGTCCAAGGCACCAAAGAATGGTAAAAAGTCAATAATCGATACCCAAGACTTGAATTGTACTACATCTTACTGGATATTACTTCAACTTAGAAGCTTCATCTGTGTTCTACTATGGTGCTTTTAGTGTCTCCGAATATCGCAGCACGCGACATAGCTTTGCAGTCGATAAGTACAACCGTTTCAGAGAGAAGAGCGGCTAATGTGACGATCTGGCTTTAAGGCGATTCGATAACAAATGACGATAACGAACGGATTTCTCAGGTTTTTACTACATATGAACACTTTTTACATTCTCCCCTGCAACTCGGCTGCTAGTCCTCCGTTCATGCAGAATTTTAAGGTCCTGGCTCATGTCCAAGGCACCAAAGAATGGTAAAAAGTCAATAATCGATACCTAAGACTTGAATTGTACTACTTCTTACTGCCTATTACATCAACTTAGAAGCTTCATCTGTGATCTACTATGGTGCTTTTAGTGTCTCCGCATACCGCAGCACGCGACATAGCTTTGCAGACGATAAGTACAACTGTTTCAGAGAGAAGAGCGGCCAATGTGACGATCTGGCTTTACGTCGATTCGATAACAAATGACGAAAACGGACGGATTTCTCAGGTTTTTACTACATATGAACACTTTTCACTTTCTCCCTCGCAACTCGGCTGCTAGTCCTCCTTTCTTGCAGAATCTTAAGGCCCTAGCTCATGTCCAAGACACCAAAGCCAGCTTAAACGTCAATAATCGATACCTAAAACTTGAATTGTACTACTTCTTACTGGCTATTACATCAACTTAGAAGCTTCATCTGTGTTCTACTATGGTGCTTTTAGTGTCTCCGCATACCGCAGCACGCGACATAGCTTTGCAGACGATAAGTACAACCGTTTCAGAGAGAAGAGCGGCCAATGTGACGATCTGGCTTTAAGTCGATTCGATATCAAATGACGAAAACGTAAGGATTTCTCAGGTTTTTACTACATATGAACATTTTCCACATTCTCCAGTGCAACTCGGCTGCTAGTCCTCCTTTCATGCAGAATCTTAAGGTCCTAGCTCATGTTCAAGTCACCAAAGCAAGCTAAGAATTTAATAATCGATACCTATAACATATTGTACTACTTCTTACTGGGTATTACATCAGCTTAGAAGCTTCATCTGTGTTCTACTATGGTGCTTTTAGTGTCTCCGCATACCGCAGCACGCGACATAGCTTTGCAGTCGATAAGTACAACCGTTTCAGAGAGAAGAGCGGCTAATGTGACGATCTGGCTTTAAGTCGATTCGATAACAAATGACGATAACGAACGGATTTCTCAGGTTTTTACTACATATGAACACTTTTTACATTCTCCCCTGCAACTCGGCTGCTAGTCCTCCTTTCATGCAGAATCTTAAGGTCCTAGCTCATGTCCAAGGCACCAAAGCCACCTATAAAGTCAATAATCGATACCTAAAACTTGAATTGTACTACTTCTTACTGACTATTACATCATCTTAGAAGCTTCATCTGTGTTTTACTATGGTTGTTTTAGTGTCTCCGCATACCGCAGCACGCGACATAGCTTTGCAGTCGATAAGTACAATCGTTTCTGAGAGAAGAGCGGCTAAGGTGACGATCTGGCTTTAAGTCGATTCGATAACAAATGACGTTAACGAACAGAATTCTCAGGCTTTTACTACATATGATCACTTTTTACATTCTGCCCTGCAACTCGGCTGCTAGTCCTCCTTTCATGCAGAATCTTAAGGTCCTAGCTCATGTCCAAGGCACCAAGGGCAGCTAAAAAGTCAATAATCGATACCAAAAACTTGAAATGTACTACTTCTTACTGGCTATTACATCATCTTAGAAGCTTCATCTGTGTTCTACTATGGTGCTTTTAGTGTCTCCGCATACCGCAGCACGCGACATAGCTTTGCAGACGATAAGTACAACCGTTTCAAAGAGAA
This sequence comes from Schistocerca gregaria, assembly GCF_023897955.1. Lineage (NCBI taxonomy): Eukaryota > Metazoa > Arthropoda > Insecta > Orthoptera > Acrididae > Schistocerca > Schistocerca gregaria. Next base: position 262,213,525 of record NC_064928.1, read on the forward strand.
GAGCGCCAATGTGACGCTCTGGCTTTAAGACGATTCGATAACAAATGACGAAAACGGACAGATTTCTCAGGTTTTTACTACATATGAACACTTTTCACATTCTCCCAAGCAACTCGGCTGCTAGTCCTCCGTTCATGCAGAGTTTTAAGGTCCTAGCTCATGTCCAAGGCACCAAAGAATGGTAAAAAGTCAATAATCGATACCTAAGACTTGAATTGTACTACATCTTACTGGATATTACTTCAACTTAGAAGCTTCATCTGTGTTCTACTATGGTGCTTTTAGTGTCTCCGAATATCGCAGCACACGACATAGCTTTGCAGTCGATAAGTACAACCGTTTCAGAGAGAAGAGCGGCTAATGTGACGATCTGGCTTTAAGGCGATTCGATAACAAATGACGATAACGAACGGATTTCTCAGGTTTTTACTACATATGAACACTTTTTACATTCTCCCCTGAAACTCGGCTGCTAGTCCTCCGCTCATGCAGAATTTTAAGGTCCTAGCTCATGTCCAAGGCACCAAAGAATGGTAAAAAGTCAATAATCGATACCTAAGACTTGAATTGTACTACTTCTTACTGCCTATTACATCAACTGGGTATTACATCAGCTTAGAAGCTTCATCTTTGTTCTAGTATGGTTCTTTTAGTGTCTCCGCATACCGCAGCACGCGACATAGCTTTGCAGACGATAAGTACAACCGTTTCAGAGAGAAGAGCGGCCAATGTGACGATCTGGCTTTAAGTCGATTCGATAACAAATGACCAAAACGTAAGGATTTCTCAGGTTTTTACTACATGTGAACATTTTCCACATTCTCCAGTGCAACTCGGCTGCTAGTCCTCCTTTCATGCAGAATCTTAAGGTCCTAGCTCATGTTCAAGTCACCAAAGCAAGCTAAGAATTTAATAATCGATAACTATAACATGAATTGTACTACTTCTTACTGGGTATTACATCAGCTTAGAAGCTTCATCTGTGTTCTACTATGGTGCTTTTAGTGTCTCCGCATACCGCAGCACGCGACATAGCTTTGCAGTCGATAAGTACAATCGTTTCAGAGAGAAGAGCGGCTAAGCTGACGATCTGGCTTTAAGTCGATTCTATAACAAATGACGATAACGAACAGAATTCTCAGGCTTTTACTACATATGATCACTTTTTATATTCTCCCCTGCAACTCGGCTGCTAGTCCTCCTTTCATGTAGAATCTTAAGGTCCTAGCTCATGTCCAAGGCACCAAGGGCAGCTAAAAAGTCAATAATCGATACCTAAAACTTGAAATGTACTACTTCTTACTGGCTATTACATCAACTTAGAAGCTTCATCTGTGTTCTACCATGATGCTTTTAGTGTCTCCGCATACCGCAGCACGCGACATAGCTTTGCAGACGATAAGTACAACCGTTTCAGAGAGAAGAGCGGCCAATGTGACGATCTGGCTTTAAGTCGATTCGATAACAAATGACGAAAACGGACGGATTTCTCAGGTTTTTACTACATATGAACACTTTTCACATTCTCCCGTGCAACTCGGCTGCTAGTCCTCCTTTCATGCAGAATCTTAAGGTCTTAGCTCATGTCCAAGGCACCAAGGGCAGCTAAAAAGTCAATAATCGATACCTAAAACTTGAATTGTACTACTTCTTACTGACTATTACATCATCTTAGAAGCTTCATCTGTGTTTTACTATGGTGGTTTTAGTGTCTCCGCATACCGCAGCACGCGACATAGCTTTGCAGTCGATAAGTACAATCGTTTCAGAGAGAAGAGCGGCTAAGGTGACGATCTGGCTTTAAGTCGATTCGATAACAAATGACGTTAACGAACAGAATTCTCAGGCTTTTACTACATATGATCACTTTTTATATTCTCCCGTGCAACTCGGCTGCTAGTCCTCCTTTCATGCAGAATCTTAAGGTCCTAGCTCATGTCCAAGGCACCAAGGGCAGCTAAAAAGTCAATAATCGATACCTAAAACTTGAATTGTACTACTTCTTACTGGCTATTACATCAACTTAGAAGCTTCATCTGTGTTCTACTATGATGCTTTTAGTGTCTCCGCATACCGCAGCACGCGACATAGCTCTGCAGACGATAAGTACAACCGTTTCAGAGAGAAGAGCGGCCAATGTGACGATCTGGCTTTAAGTCGATTCGATAACAAATGACGAAAACGGACGGATTTCTCAGGTTTTTACTACATATGAACACTTTTCACATTCTCCCGTGCAACTCGGCTGCTAGTCCTCGTTTCATGCAGAATCTTAAGGTCTTAGCTCATGTCCAAGTCACCAAAGCCAGCTAAAAAGTCAATAATCGATACCTAACACTTGAATTGTACTACTTCTTACTGGCTATTACATCATCTTAGAAGCTTCATCTGTGTTCTACTATGGTGCTTTTAGTGTCTCCGAATATATCGCAGCACGCGACATAGCTTTGCAGTCGATAAGTACAACCGTTTCAGAGAGAAGAGTGGCTAATGTGACGATCTGGCTTTAAGGCGATTCGATAACAAATGACGATAACGAACGGATTTCTCAGGTTTTTACTACATATGAACACTTTTTACATTCTCCCCTGCAACTCGGCTGCTAGTCCTCCGTTCATGCAGAATTTTAAGGTCCTAGCTCATGTCCAAGGCACCAAAGAATGGTAAAAAGTCAATAATCGATACCTAAGACTTGAATTGTACTACATCTTACTGGATATTACTTCAACTTAGAAGCTTCATCTGTGTTCTACTATGGTGCTTTTAGTGTCTCCGAATATCGCAGCACGCGACATAGCTTTGCAGTCGATAAGTACAACCGTTTCAGAGAGAAGAGCGGCTAATGTGACGATCTGGCTTTAAGGCGATTCGATAACAAATGACGATAACGAACGGATTTCTCAGGTTTTTACTACATATGAACACTTTTCACATTCTCCCGTGCAACTCGGCTGCTAGTCCTCGTTTCATGCAGAATCTTAAGGTCTTAGCTCATGTCCAAGTCACCAAAGCCAGCTAAAAAGTCAATAATCGATACCTAACACTTGAATTGTACTACTTCTTACTGGCTATTACATCATCTTAGAAGCTTCATCTGTGTTCTACTATGGTGCTTTTAGTGTCTCCGCATACCGCAGCACGCGACATAGCTTTGCAGACGATAAGTACAACCGTTTCAAAGAGAAGAGCGCCAATGTGACGATCTGGCTTTAAGACGATTCGATAACAAATGACGAAAACGGACGGATTTCTCAGGTTTTTACTACATATGAACACTTTTCACATTCTCCCAAGCAACTCGGCTGCTAGTCCTCCGTTCATGCAGAATTTTAAGTTCCTAGCTCATGTCCAAGGCACCAAAGAATGGTAAAAAGTCAATAATCGATACCCAAGACTTGAATTGTACTACATCTTACTGGATATTACTTCAACTTAGAAGCTTCATCTGTGTTCTACTATGGTGCTTTTAGTGTCTCCGAATATCGCAGCACGCGACATAGCTTTGCAGTCGATAAGTACAACCGTTTCAGAGAGAAGAGCGGCTAATGTGACGATCTGGCTTTAAGGCGATTCGATAACAAATGACGATAACCAACGGATTTCTCAGGTTTTTACTACATATGAACACTTTTTACATTCTCCCCTGCAACTCGGCTGCTAGTCCTCCGTTCATGCAGAATTTTAAGGTCCTGGCTCATGTCCAAGGCACCAAAGAATGGTAAAAAGTCAATAATCGATACCTAAGACTTGAATTGTACTACTTCTTACTGCCTATTACATCAACTTAGAAGCTTCATCTGTGATCTACTATGGTGCTTTTAGTGTCTCCGCATACCGCAGCACGCGACATAGCTTTGCAGACGATAAGTACAACTGTTTCAGAGAGAAGAGCGGCCAATGTGACGATCTGGCTTTACGTCGATTCGATAACAAATGACGAAAACGGACGGATTTCTCAGGTTTTTACTACATATGAACACTTTTCACTTTCTCCCTCGCAACTCGGCTGCTAGTCCTCCTTTCTTGCAGAATCTTAAGGCCCTAGCTCATGTCCAAGACACCAAAGCCAGCTTAAACGTCAATAATCGATACCTAAAACTTGAATTGTACTACTTCTTACTGGCTATTACATCAACTTAGAAGCTTCATCTGTGTTCTACTATGGTGCTTTTAGTGTCTCCGCATACCGCAGCACGCGACATAGCTTTGCAGACGATAAGTACAACCGTTTCAGAGAGAAGAGCGGCCAATGTGACGATCTGGCTTTAAGTCGATTCGATAACAAATGACGAAAACGTAAGGATTTCTCAGGTTTTTACTACATATGAACATTTTCCACATTCTCCAGTGCAACTCGGCTGCTGGTCCTCCTTTCATGCAGAATCTTAAGGTCCTAGCTCATGTTCAAGTCACCAAAGCAAGCTAAGAATTTAATAATCGATACCTATAACATATTGTACTACTTCTTACTGGGTATTACATCAGCTTAGAAGCTTCATCTGTGTTCTACTATGGTGCTTTTAGTGTCTCCGCATACCGCAGCACGCGACATAGCTTTGCAGTCGATAAGTACAACCGTTTCAGAGAGAAGAGCGGCTAATGTGACGATCTGGCTTTAAGTCGATTCGATAACAAATGACGATAACGAACGGATTTCTCAGGTTTTTACTACATATGAACACTTTTTACATTCTCCCCTGCAACTCGGCTGCTAGTCCTCCTTTCATGCAGAATCTTAAGGTCCTAGCTCATGTCCAAGGCACCAAAGCCACCTAAAAAGTCAATAATCGATACCTAAAACTTGAATTGTACTACTTCTTACTGACTATTACATCATCTTAGAAGCTTCATCTGTGTTTTACTATGGTGGTTTTAGTGTCTCCGCATACCGCAGCACGCGACATAGCTTTGCAGTCGATAAGTACAATCGTTTCTGAGAGAAGAGCGGCTAAGGTGACGATCTGGCTTTAAGTCGATTCAATAACAAATGACGATAACGAACAGAATTCTCAGGCTTTTACTACATATGATCACTTTTTACATTCTGCCCTGCAACTCGGCTGCTAGTCCTCCTTTCATGCAGAATCTTAAGGTCCTAGCTCATGTCCAAGGCACCAAGGGCAGCTAAAAAGTCAATAATCGATACCAAAAACTTGAAATGTACTACTTCTTACTGGCTATTACATCATCTTAGAAGCTTCATCTGTGTTCTACTATGGTGCTTTTAGTGTCTCCGCATACCGCAGCACGCGACATAGCTTTGCAGACGATAAGTACAACCGTTTCAAAGAGAAGAGCGCCAATGTGACGCTCTGGCTTTAAGACGATTCGATATCAAATGACGAAAACGGACAGATTTCTCAGGTTTTTACTACATATGAACACTTTTCACATTCTCCCAAGCAACTCGGCTGCTAGTCCTCCGTTCATGCAGAATTTTAAGGTCCTAGCTCATGTCCAAGGCACCAAAGAATGGTAAAAAGTCAATAATCGATACCTAAGACTTGAATTGTACTACATCTTACTGGATATTACTTCAACTTAGAAGCTTCATCTGTGTTCTACTATGGTGCTTTTAGTGTCTCCGAATATCGCAGCACACGACATAGCTTTGCAGTCGATAAGTACAACCGTTTCAGAGAGAAGAGCGGCTAATGTGACGATCTGGCTTTAAGGCGATTCGATAACAAATGACGATAACGAACGGATTTCTCAGGTTTTTACTACATATGAACACTTTTTACATTCTCCCCTGTAACTCGGCTGCTAGTTCTCCGCTCATGCAGAATTTTAAGGTCCTAGCTCATGTCCAAGGCACCAAAGAATGGTAAAAAGTCAATAATCGATACCTAAGACTTGAATTGTACTACTTCTTACTGCCTATTACATCAACTGGGTATTACATCAGCTTAGAAGCTTCATCTTTGTTCTACTATGGTTCTTTTAGTGTCTCCGCATACCGCAGCACGCGACATAGCTTTGCAGACGATAAGTACAACCGTTTCAGAGAGAAGAGCGGCCAATGTGACGATCTGGCTTTAAGTCGATTCGATAACAAATGACCAAAACGTAAGGATTTCTCAGGTTTTTACTACATGTGAACATTTTCCACATTCTCCAGTGCAACTCGGCTGCTAGTCCTCCTTTCATGCAGAATCTTAAGGTCCTAGCTCATGTTCAAGTCACCAAAGCAAGCTAAGAATTTAATAATCGATAACTATAACATGAATTGTACTACTTCTTACTGGGTATTACATCAGCTTAGAAGCTTCATCTGTGTTCTACTATGGTGCTTTTAGTGTCTCCGCATACCGCAGCACGCGACATAGCTTTGCAGTCGATAAGTACAATCGTTTCAGAGAGAAGAGCGGCTAAGGTGACGATCTGGCTTTAAGTCGATTCGATAACAAATGACGATAACGAACAGAATTCTCAGGCTTTTACTACATATGATCACTTTTTATATTCTCCCCTGCAACTCGGCTGCTAGTCCTCCTTTCATGCAGAATCTTAAGGTCCTAGCTCATGTCCAAGGCACCAAGGGCAGCTACAAAGTCAATAATCGATACCTAAAACTTGAATTGTACTACTTCTTACTGGCTATTACATCAACTTAGAAGCTTCATCTGTGTTCTACCATGATGCTTTTAGTGTCTCCGCATACCGCAGCCCGCGACATAGCTTTGCAGACGATAAGTACAACCGTTTCAGAGAGAAGAGCGGCCAATGTGACGATCTGGCTTTAAGTCGATTCGATAACAAATGACGAAAACGGACGGATTTCTCAGGTTTTTACTACATATGAACACTTTTCACATTCTCCCGTGCAACTCGGCTGCTAGTCCTCCTTTCATGCAGAATCTTAAGGTCTTAGCTCATGTCCAAGGCACCAAATGCAGCTAAAAAGTCAATAATCGATACCTAAAACTTGAATTGTACTACTTCTTACTGACTATTACATCATCTTAGAAGCTTCATCTGTGTTTTACTATGGTGGTTTTAGTGTCTCCGCATACCGCAGCAAGCGACATAGCTTTGCAGTCGATAAGTACAATCGTTTCAGAGAGAAGAGCGGCTAAGGTGACGATCTGGCTATAAGTCGATTCGATAACAAATGACGTTAACGAACAGAATTCTCAGGCTTTTACTACATATGATCACTTTTTATATTCTCCCGTGCAACTCGGCTGCTAGTCCTCCTTTCATGCAGAATCTTAAGGTCCTAGCGCATGTCCAAGGCACCAAGGGCAGCTAAAAAGTCAATAATCGATACCTAAAACTTGAATTGTACTACTTCTTACTGGCTATTACATCAACTTAGAAGCTTCATCTGTGTTCTACTATGATGCTTTTAGTGTCTCCGCATACCGCAGCACGCGACATAGCTCTGCAGACGATAAGTACAACCGTTTCAGAGAGAAGAGCGGCCAATGTGACGATCTGGCTTTAAGTCGATTCGATAACAAATGACGAAAACGGACGGATTTCTCAGGTTTTTACTACATATGAACACTTTTCACATTCTCCCGTGCAACTCGGCTGCTAGTCCTCCGTTCATGCAGAATTTTAAGGTCCTAGCTCATGTCCAAGGCACCAAAGAATGGTAAAAAGTCAATAATCGATACCTAAGACTTGAATTGTACTACTTCTTACTGGCTATTACATCAACTTAGAAGCTTCATCTGTGTTCTACTATGGTGCTTTTAGTGTCTCCGCATACCGCAGCACGCGACATAGCTTTGCAGACGATAAGTACAGCCGTTTCAGAGAGAAGAGCGGCCAATGTGACGATCTGGCTTTAAGTCGATTCGATAACAAATGAAGAAAACGGACGGATTTCTCAGGTTTTTACTACATATGAACATTTTCCACATTCTCCAGTGCAACTCGGCTTCTAGTCCTCCTTTCATGCCGAATCTTAAGGTCCTAGCTCATGTTCAAGTCACCAAAGCAAGCTAAGAATTTAATAATCGATACCTATAACATGAATTGTACTACTTCTTACTGGGTATTACATCAGCTTACAAGCTTCATCTGTGTTCTACTATGGTGCTTTTAGTGTCTCCGCATACCGCAGCACGCGACATAGCTTTGCAGACGATAAGTACAACCGTTTCAGAGAGAAGGGCGGACAATGTGAAGATCTGGCTTTAAGTCGATTCGATAACAAATGACGAAAACGGACGGATTTCTCAGGTTTTTACTACATATGAACACTTTTCACTTTCTCCCTCGCAACTCGGCTGCTAGTCCTCCTTTCTTGCAGAATCTTAAGGCCCTAGCTCATGTCCAAGGCACCAAAGCCACCTAAAAAGTCAATAATCGATACCTAAAACTTGAATTGTACTACTTCTTACTGGCTATTACATCAGCTTAGAAGCTTCATCTGTGTTCTACTATGATGCTTTTAGTGTCTCCGCATACCGCAGCACGCGACATAGCTTTGCAGACGATAAGTACAACCGTTTCAAAGAGAAGAGCGCCAATGTGACGCTCTGGCTTTAAGACGATTCGATAACAAATGACGAAAACGGACAGATTTCTCAGGTTTTTACTACATATGAACACTTTTCACATTCTCCCAAGCAACTCGGCTGCTAGTCCTCCGTTCATGCAGAATTTTAAGGTCCTAGCTCATGTCCAAGGCACCAAAGAATGGTAAAAAGTCAATAATCGATACCTAAGACTTGAATTGTACTACTTCTTACTGGCTATTACATCAACTTAGAAGCTTCATCTGTGTTCTACTATGGTGCTTTTAGTGTCTCCGCATACCGCAGCACGCGACATAGCTTTGCAGTCGATAAGTACAACCGTTTCAGAGAGAAGAGCGGCTAATGTGACGATCTGGCTTTAAGGCGATTCGATAACAAATGACGATAACGAACGGATTTCTCAGGTTTTTACTACATATGAACACTTTTCACATTCTCCCGTGCAACTCGGCTGCTAGTCCTCGTTTCATGCAGAATCTTAAGGTCTTAGCTCATGTCCAAGTCACCAAAGCCAGCTAAAAAGTCAATAATCGATACCTAACACTTGAATTGTACTACTTCTTACTGGCTATTACATCATCTTAGAAGCTTCATCTGTGTTCTACTATGGTGCTTTTAGTGTCTCCGCATACCGCAGCACGCGACATAGCTTTGCAGACGATAAGTACAACCGTTTCAAAGAGAAGAGCGCCAATGTGACGATCTGCCTTTAAGACGATTCGATAACAAATGACGAAAACGGACGGATTTCTCAGGTTTTTACTACATATGAACACTTTTCACATTCTCCCAAGCAACTCGGCTGCTAGTCCTCCGTTCATGCAGAATTTTAAGTTCCTAGCTCATGTCCAAGGCACCAAAGAATGGTAAAAAGTCAATAATCGATACCCAAGACTTGAATTGTACTACATCTTACTGGATATTACTTCAACTTAGAAGCTTCATCTGTGTTCTACTATGGTGCTTTTAGTGTCTCCGAATATCGCAGCACGCGACATAGCTTTGCAGTCGATAAGTACAACCGTTTCAGAGAGAAGAGCGGCTAATGTGACGATCTGGCTTTAAGGCGATTCGATAACAAATGACGATAACGAACGGATTTCTCAGGTTTTTACTACATATGAACACTTTTTACATTCTCCCCTGCAACTCGGCTGCTAGTCCTCCGTTCATGCAGAATTTTAAGGTCCTGGCTCATGTCCAAGGCACCAAAGAATGGTAAAAAGTCAATAATCGATACCTAAGACTTGAATTGTACTACTTCTTACTGCCTATTACATCAACTTAGAAGCTTCATCTGTGATCTACTATGGTGCTTTTAGTGTCTCCGCATACCGCAGCACGCGACATAGCTTTGCAGACGATAAGTACAACTGTTTCAGAGAGAAGAGCGGCCAATGTGACGATCTGGCTTTACGTCGATTCGATAACAAATGACGAAAACGGACGGATTTCTCAGGTTTTTACTACATATGAACACTTTTCACTTTCTCCCTCGCAACTCGGCTGCTAGTCCTCCTTTCTTGCAGAATCTTAAGGCCCTAGCTCATGTCCAAGACACCAAAGCCAGCTTAAACGTCAATAATCGATACCTAAAACTTGAATTGTACTACTTCTTACTGGCTATTACATCAACTTAGAAGCTTCATCTGTGTTCTACTATGGTGCTTTTAGTGTCTCCGCATACCGCAGCACGCGACATAGCTTTGCAGACGATAAGTACAACCGTTTCAGAGAGAAGAGCGGCCAATGTGACGATCTGGCTTTAAGTCGATTCGATAACAAATGACGAAAACGTAAGGATTTCTCAGGTTTTTACTACATATGAACATTTTCCACATTCTCCAGTGCAACTCGGCTGCTGGTCCTCCTTTCATGCAGAATCTTAAGGTCCTAGCTCATGTTCAAGTCACCAAAGCAAGCTAAGAATTTAATAATCGATACCTATAACATATTGTACTACTTCTTACTGGGTATTACATCAGCTTAGAAGCTTCATCTGTGTTCTACTATGGTGCTTTTAGTGTCTCCGCATACCGCAGCACGCGACATAGCTTTGCAGTCGATAAGTACAACCGTTTCAGAGAGAAGAGCGGCTAATGTGACGATCTGGCTTTAAGTCGATTCGATAACAAATGACGATAACGAACGGATTTCTCAGGTTTTTACTACATATGAACACTTTTTACATTCTCCCCTGCAACTCGGCTGCTAGTCCTCCTTTCATGCAGAATCTTAAGGTCCTAGCTCATGTCCAAGGCACCAAAGCCACCTAAAAAGTCAATAATCGATACCTAAAACTTGAATTGTACTACTTCTTACTGACTATTACATCATCTTAGAAGCTTCATCTGTGTTTTACTATGGTGGTTTTAGTGTCTCCGCATACCGCAGCACGCGACATAGCTTTGCAGACGATAAGTACAACTTTTTCAGAGAGAAGAGCGGCCAATGTGACGATCTGGCTTGAAGTCGATTCGATAACAAATGACGATAACGAACAGAATTCTCAGGCTTTTACTACATATGATCACTTTTTACATTCTGCCCTGCAACTCGGCTGCTAGTCCTCCTTTCATGCAGAATCTTAAGGTCCTAGCTCATGTCCAAGGCACCAAGGGCAGCTAAAAAGTCAATAATCGATACCAAAAACTTGAAATGTACTACTTCTTACTGGCTATTACATCATCTTAGAAGCTTCATCTGTGTTCTACTATGGTGCTTTTAGTGTCTCCGCATACCGCAGCACGCGACATAGCTTTGCAGACGATAAGTACAACCGTTTCAAAGAGAAGAGCGCCAATGTGACGCTCTGGCTTTAAGACGATTCGATAACAAATGACGAAAACGGACAGATTTCTCAGGTTTTTACTACATATGAACACTTTTCACATTCTCCCAAGCAACTCGGCTGCTAGTCCTCCGTTCATGCAGAATTTTAAGGTCCTAGCTCATGTCCAAGGCACCAAAGAATGGTAAAAAGTCAATAATCGATACCTAAGACTTGAATTGTACTACATCTTACTGGATATTACTTCAACTTAGAAGCTTCATCTGTGTTCTACTATGGTGCTTTTAGTGTCTCCGAATATCGCAGCACACGACATAGCTTTGCAGTCGATAAGTACAACCGTTTCAGAGAGAAGAGCGGCTAATGTGACGATCTGGCTTTAAGGCGATTCGATAACAAATGACGATAACGAACGGATTTCTCAGGTTTTTACTACATATGAACACTTTTTACATTCTCCCCTGAAACTCGGCTGCTAGTCCTCCGCTCATGCAGAATTTTAAAGTCCTAGCTCATGTCCAAGGCACCAAAGAATGGTAAAAAGTCAATAATCGATACCTAAGACTTGAATTGTACTACTTCTTACTGCCTATTACATCAACTGGGTATTACATCAGCTTAGAAGCTTCATCTTTGTTCTACTATGGTTCTTTTAGTGTCTCCGCATACCGCAGCACGCGACATAGCTTTGCAGACGATAAGTACAACCGTTTCAGAGAGAAGAGCGGCCAATGTGACGATCTGGCTTTAAGTCGATTCGATAACAAATGACCAAAACGTAAGGATTTCTCAGGTTTTTACTACATGTGAACATTTTCCACATTCTCCAGTGCAACTCGGCTGCTAGTCCTCCTTTCATGCAGAATCTTAAGGTCCTAGCTCATGTTCAAGTCACCAAAGCAAGCTAAGAATTTAATAATCGATAACTATAACATGAATTGTACTACTTCTTACTGGGTATTACATCAGCTTAGAAGCTGCATCTGTGTTCTACTATGGTGCTTTTAGTGTCTCCGCATACCGCAGCACGCGACATAGCTTTGCAGTCGATAAGTACAATCGTTTCAGAGAGAAGAGCGGCTAAGGTGACGATCTGGCTTTAAGTCGATTCGATAACAAATGACGATAACGAACAGAATTCTCAGGCTTTTACTACATATGATCACTTTTTATAATCTCCCCTGCAACTCGGCTGCTAGTCCTCCTTTCATGCAGAATCTTAAGGTCCTAGCTCATGTCCAAGGCACCAAGGGCTGCTAAAAAGTCAATAATCGATACCTAAAACTTGAATTGTACTACTTCTTACTGGCTATTACATCAACTTAGAAGCTTCATCTGTGTTCTACCATGATGCTTTTAGTGTCTCCTCATACCGCAGCACGCGACATAGCTTTGCAGACGATAAGTACAACCGTTTCAGAGAGAAGAGCGGCCAATGTGACGATCTGGCTTTAAGTCGATTCGATAACTAATGACGAAAACGGACGGATTTCTCAGGTTTTTACTACATATGAACACTTTTCACATTCTCCCGTGCAACTCGGCTGCTAGTCCTCCTTTCATGCAGAATCTTAAGGTCTTAGCTCATGTCCAAGGCACCAAGGGCAGCTAAAAAGTCAATAATCGATACCTAAAACTTGAATTGTACTACTTCTTACTGACTATTACATCATCTTAGAAGCTTCATCTGTGTTTTACTATGGTGGTTTTAGTGTCTCCGCATACCGCAGCACGCGACATAGCTTTGCAGTCGATAAGTACAATCGTTTCAGAGAGAAGAGCGGCTAAGGTGACGATCTGGCTTTAAGTCGATTCGATAACAAATGACGTTAACGAACAGAATTCTCAGGCTTTTACTACATATGATCACTTTTTATATTCTCCCGTGCAACTCGGCTGCTAGTCCTCCTTTCATGCAGAATCTTAAGGTCCTAGCTCATGTCCAAGGCACCAAGGGCAGCTAAAAAGTCAATAATCGATACCTAAAACTTGAATTGTACTACTTCTTACTGGCTATTACATCAACTTAGAAGCTTCATCTGTGTTCTACTATGATGCTTTTAGTGTCTCCGCATACCGCAGCACGCGACATAGCTCTGCAGACGATAAGTACAACCGTTTCAGAGAGAAGAGCGGCCAATGTGACGATCTGGCTTTAAGTCGATTCGATAACAAATGACGAAAACGGACGGATTTCTCAGGTTTTTACTACATATGAACACTTTTCACATTCTCCCGTGCAACTCGGCTGCTAGTCCTCGTTTCATGCAGAATCTTAAGGTCTTAGCTCATGTCCAAGTCACCAAAGCCAGCTAAAAATTCAATAATCGATACCTAACACTTGAATTGTACTACTTCTTACTGGCTATTACATCATCTTAGAAGCTTCATCTGTGTTCTACTATGGTGCTTTTAGTGTCTCCGAATATATCGCAGCACGCGACATAGCTTTGCAGTCGATAAGTACAACCGTTTCAGAGAGAAGAGTGGCTAATGTGACGATCTGGCTTTAAGGCGATTCGATAACAAATGACGATAACGAACGGATTTCTCAGGTTTTTACTACATATGAACACTTTTTACATTCTCCCCTGCAACTCGGCTGCTAGTCCTCCGTTCATGCAGAATTTTAAGGTCCTAGCTCATGTCCAAGGCACCAAAGAATGGTAAAAAGTCAATAATCGATACCTAAGACTTGAATTGTACTACATCTTACTGGATATTACTTCAACTTAGAAGCTTCATCTGTGTTCTACTATGGTGCTTTTAGTGTCTCCGAATATCGCAGCACGCGACATAGCTTTGCAGTCGATAAGTACAACCGTTTCAGAGAGAAGAGCGGCTAATGTGACGATCTGGCTTTAAGGCGATTCGATAACAAATGACGATAACGAACGGATTTCTCAGGTTTTTACTACATATGAACACTTTTCACATTCTCCCGTGGAACTCGGCTGCTAGTCCTCGTTTCATGCAGAATCTTAAGGTCTTAGCTCATGTCCAAGTCACCAAAGCCAGCTAAAAAGTCAATAATCGATACCTAACACTTGAATTGTACTACTTCTTACTGGCTATTACATCATCTTAGAAGCTTCATCTGTGTTCTACTATGGTGCTTTTAGTGTCTCCGCATACCGCAGCACGCGACATAGCTTTGCAGACGATAAGTACAACCGTTTCAAAGAGAAGAGCGCCAATGTGACGATCTGGCTTTAAGACGATTCGATAACAAATGACGAAAACGGACGGATTTCTCAGGTTTTTACTACATATGAACACTTTTCACATTCTCCCAAGCAACTCGGCTGCTAGTCCTCCGTTCATGCAGAATTTTAAGTTCCTAGCTCATGTCCAAGGCACCAAAGAATGGTAAAAAGTCAATAATCGATACCCAAGACTTGAATTGTACTACATCTTACTGGATATTACTTCAACTTAGAAGCTTCATCTGTGTTCTACTATGGTGCTTTTAGTGTCTCCGAATATCGCAGCACGCGACATAGCTTTGCAGACGATAAGTACAACTGTTTCAGAGAGAAGAGCGGCCAATGTGACGATCTGGCTTTACGTCGATTCGATAACAAATGACGAAAACGGACGGATTTCTCAGGTTTTTACTACATATGAACACTTTTCACTTTCTCCCTCGCAACTCGGCTGCTAGTCCTCCTTTCTTGCAGAATCTTAAGGCCCTAGCTCATGTCCAAGACACCAAAGCCAGCTTAAACGTCAATAATCGATACCTAAAACTTGAATTGTACTACTTCTTACTGGCTATTACATCAACTTAGAAGCTTCATCTGTGTTCTACTATGGTGCTTTTAGTGTCTCCGCATACCGCAGCACGCGACATAGCTTTGCAGACGATAAGTACAACCGTTTCAGAGAGAAGAGCGGCCAATGTGACGATCTGGCTTTAAGTCGATTCGATAACAAATGACGAAAACGTAAGGATTTCTCAGGTTTTTACTACATATGAACATTTTCCACATTCTCCAGTGCAACTCGGCTGCTAGTCCTCCTTTCATGCAGAATCTTAAGGTCCTAGCTCATGTTCAAGTCACCAAAGCAAGCTAAGAATTTAATAATCGATACCTATAACATATTGTACTACTTCTTACTGGGTATTACATCAGCTTAGAAGCTTCATCTGTGTTCTACTATGGTGCTTTTAGTGTCTCCGCATACCGCAGCACGCGACATAGCTTTGCAGTCGATAAGTACAACCGTTTCAGAGAGAAGAGCGGCTAATGTGACGATCTGGCTTTAAGTCGATTCGATAACAAATGACGATAACGAACGGATTTCTCAGGTTTTTACTACATATGAACACTTTTTACATTCTCCCCTGCAACTCGGCTGCTAGTCCTCCTTTCATGCAGAATCTTAAGGTCCTAGCTCATGTCCAAGGCACCAAAGCCACCTAAAAAGTCAATAATCGATACCTAAAACTTGAATTGTACTACTTCTTACTGACTATTACATCATCTTAGAAGCTTCATCTGTGTTTTACTATGGTGGTTTTAGTGTCTCCGCATACCGCAGCACGCGACATAGCTTTGCAGACGATAAGTACAACTTTTTCAGAGAGAAGAGCGGCCAATGTGACGATCTGGCTTGAAGTCGATTCGATAACAAATGACGATAACGAACAGAATTCTCAGGCTTTTACTACATATGATCACTTTTTACATTCTGCCCTGCAACTCGGCTGCTAGTCCTCCTTTCATGCAGAATCTTAAGGTCCTAGCTCATGTCCAAGGCACCAAGGGCAGCTAAAAAGTCAATAATCGATACCAAAAACTTGAAATGTACTACTTCTTACTGGCTATTACATCATCTTAGAAGCTTCATCTGTGTTCTACTATGGTGCTTTTAGTGTCTCCGCATACCGCAGCACGCGACATAGCTTTGCAGACGATAAGTACAACCGTTTCAAAGAGAAGAGCGCCAATGTGACGCTCTGGCTTTAAGACGATTCGATAACAAATGACGAAAACGGACAGATTTCTCAGGTTTTTACTACATATGAACACTTTTCACATTCTCCCAAGCAACTCGGCTGCTAGTCCTCCGTTCATGCAGAATTTTAAGGTCCTAGCTCATGTCCAAGGCACCAAAGAATGGTAAAAAGTCAATAATCGATACCTAAGACTTGAATTGTACTACATCTTACTGGATATTACTTCAACTTAGAAGCTTCATCTGTGTTCTACTATGGTGCTTTTAGTGTCTCCGAATATCGCAGCACACGACATAGCTTTGCAGTCGATAAGTACAACCGTTTCAGAGAGAAGAGCGGCTAATGTGACGATCTGGCTTTAAGGCGATTCGATAACAAATGACGATAACGAACGGATTTCTCAGGTTTTTACTACATATGAACACTTTTTACATTCTCCCCTGAAACTCGGCTGCTAGTCCTCCGCTCATGCAGAATTTTAAAGTCCTAGCTCATGTCCAAGGCACCAAAGAATGGTAAAAAGTCAATAATCGATACCTAAGACTTGAATTGTACTACTTCTTACTGCCTATTACATCAACTGGGTATTACATCAGCTTAGAAGCTTCATCTTTGTTCTACTATGGTTCTTTTAGTGTCTCCGCATACCGCAGCACGCGACATAGCTTTGCAGACGATAAGTACAACCGTTTCAGAGAGAAGAGCGGCCAATGTGACGATCTGGCTTTAAGTCGATTCGATAACAAATGACCAAAACGTAAGGATTTCTCAGGTTTTTACTACATGTGAACATTTTCCACATTCTCCAGTGCAACTCGGCTGCTAGTCCTCCTTTCATGCAGAATCTTAAGGTCCTAGCTCATGTTCAAGTCACCAAAGCAAGCTAAGAATTTAATAATCGATAACTATAACATGAATTGTACTACTTCTTACTGGGTATTACATCAGCTTAGAAGCTGCATCTGTGTTCTACTATGGTGCTTTTAGTGTCTCCGCATACCGCAGCACGCGACATAGCTTTGCAGTCGATAAGTACAATCGTTTCAGAGAGAAGAGCGGCTAAGGTGACGATCTGGCTTTAAGTCGATTCGATAACAAATGACGATAACGAACAGAATTCTCAGGCTTTTACTACATATGATCACTTTTTATATTCTCCCCTGCAACTCGGCTGCTAGTCCTCCTTTCATGCAGAATCTTAAGGTCCTAGCTCATGTCCAAGGCACCAAGGGCTGCTAAAAAGTCAATAATCGATACCTAAAACTTGAATTGTACTACTTCTTACTGGCTATTACATCAACTTAGAAGCTTCATCTGTGTTCTACCATGATGCTTTTAGTGTCTCCTCATACCGAAGCACGCGACATAGCTTTGCAGACGATAAGTACAACCGTTTCAGAGAGAAGAGCGGCCAATGTGACGATCTGGCTTTAAGTCGATTCGATAACTAATGACGAAAACGGACGGATTTCTCAGGTTTTTACTACATATGAACACTTTTCACATTCTCCCGTGCAACTCGGCTGCTAGTCCTCCTTTCATGCAGAATCTTAAGGTCTTAGCTCATGTCCAAGGCACCAAGGGCAGCTAAAAAGTCAATAATCGATACCTAAAACTTGAATTGTACTACTTCTTACTGACTATTACATCATCTTAGAAGCTTCATCTGTGTTTTACTATGGTGGTTTTAGTGTCTCCGCATACCGCAGCACGCGACATAGCTTTGCAGTCGATAAGTACAATCGTTTCAGAGAGAAGAGCGGCTAAGGTGACGATCTGGCTTTAAGTCGATTCGATAACAAATGACGTTAACGAACAGAATTCTCAGGCTTTTACTACATATGATCACTTTTTATATTCTCCCGTGCAACTCGGCTGCTAGTCCTCCTTTCATGCAGAATCTTAAGGTCCTAGCTCATGTCCAAGGCACCAAGGGCAGCTAAAAAGTCAATAATCGATACCTAAAACTTGAATTGTACTACTTCTTACTGGCTATTACATCAACTTAGAAGCTTCATCTGTGTTCTACTATGATGCTTTTAGTGTCTCCGCATACCGCAGCACGCGACATAGCTCTGCAGACGATAAGTACAACCGTTTCAGAGAGAAGAGCGGCCAATGTGACGATCTGGCTTTAAGTCGATTCGATAACAAATGACGAAAACGGACGGATTTCTCAGGTTTTTACTACATATGAACACTTTTCACATTCTCCCGTGCAACTCGGCTGCTAGTCCTCGTTTCATGCAGAATCTTAAGGTCTTAGCTCATGTCCAAGTCACCAAAGCCAGCTAAAAATTCAATAATCGATACCTAACACTTGAATTGTACTACTTCTTACTGGCTATTACATCATCTTAGAAGCTTCATCTGTGTTCTACTATGGTGCTTTTAGTGTCTCCGAATATATCGCAGCACGCGACATAGCTTTGCAGTCGATAAGTACAACCGTTTCAGAGAGAAGAGTGGCTAATGTGACGATCTGGCTTTAAGGCGATTCGATAACAAATGACGATAACGAACGGATTTCTCAGGTTTTTACTACATATGAACACTTTTTACATTCTCCCCTGCAACTCGGCTGCTAGTCCTCCGTTCATGCAGAATTTTAAGGTCCTAGCTCATGTCCAAGGCACCAAAGAATGGTAAAAAGTCAATAATCGATACCTAAGACTTGAAGTGTACTACATCTTACTGGCTAGTACATCAACTTAGAAGCTTCATCTGTGTTCTACTATGGTGCTTTTAGTGTCTCCGCATACCGCAGCACGCGACATAGCTTTGCAGACGATAAGTACAACCGTTTCAGAGAGAAGAGCGGCCAATGTGACGATCTGGCTTTAAGTCGATTCGATAACAAATGACGAAAACGTAAGGATTTCTCAGGTTTTTACTACATATGAACATTTTCCACATTCTCCAGTGCAACTCGGCTGCTAGTCCTCCTTTCATGCAGAATCTTAAGGTCCTAGCTCATGTTCAAGTCACCAAAGCAAGCTAAGAATTTAATAATCGATACCTATAACATATTGTACTACTTCTTACTGGGTATTACATCAGCTTAGAAGCTTCATCTGTGTTCTACTATGGTGCTTTTAGTGTCTCCGCATACCGCAGCACGCGACATAGCTTTGCAGTCGATAAGTACAACCGTTTCAGAGAGAAGAGCGGCTAATGTGACGATCTGGCTTTAAGTCGATTCGATAACAAATGACGATAACGAACGGATTTCTCAGGTTTTTACTACATATGAACACTTTTTACATTCTCCCCTGCAACTCGGCTGCTAGTCCTCCTTTCATGCAGAATCTTAAGGTCCTAGCTCATGTCCAAGGCACCAAAGCCACCTAAAAAGTCAATAATCGATACCTAAAACTTGAATTGTACTACTTCTTACTGACTATTACATCATCTTAGAAGCTTCATCTGTGTTTTACTATGGTGGTTTTAGTGTCTCCGCATACCGCAGCACGCGACATAGCTTTGCAGACGATAAGTACAACTTTTTCAGAGAGAAGAGCGGCCAATGTGACGATCTGGCTTGAAGTCGATTCGATAACAAATGACGATAACGAACAGAATTCTCAGGCTTTTACTACATATGATCACTTTTTACATTCTGCCCTGCAACTCGGCTGCTAGTCCTCCTTTCATGCAGAATCTTAAGGTCCTAGCTCATGTCCAAGGCACCAAGGGCAGCTAAAAAGTCAATAATCGATACCAAAAACTTGAAATGTACTACTTCTTACTGGCTATTACATCATCTTAGAAGCTTCATCTGTGTTCTACTATGGTGCTTTTAGTGTCTCCGCATACCGCAGCACGCGACATAGCTTTGCAGACGATAAGTACAACCGTTTCAAAGAGAAGAGCGCCAATGTGACGCTCTGGCTTTAAGACGATTCGATAACAAATGACGAAAACGGACAGATTTCTCAGGTTTTTACTACATATGAACACTTTTCACATTCTCCCAAGCAACTCGGCTGCTAGTCCTCCGTTCATGCAGAATTTTAAGGTCCTAGCTCATGTCCAAGGCACCAAAGAATGGTAAAAAGTCAATAATCGATACCTAAGACTTGAATTGTACTACATCTTACTGGATATTACTTCAACTTAGAAGCTTCATCTGTGTTCTACTATGGTGCTTTTAGTGTCTCCGAATATCGCAGCACACGACATAGCTTTGCAGTCGATAAGTACAACCGTTTCAGAGAGAAGAGCGGCTAATGTGACGATCTGGCTTTAAGGCGATTCGATAACAAATGACGATAACGAACGGATTTCTCAGGTTTTTACTACATATGAACACTTTTTACATTCTCCCCTGAAACTCGGCTGCTAGTCCTCCGCTCATGCAGAATTTTAAAGTCCTAGCTCATGTCCAAGGCACCAAAGAATGGTAAAAAGTCAATAATCGATACCTAAGACTTGAATTGTACTACTTCTTACTGCCTATTACATCAACTGGGTATTACATCAGCTTAGAAGCTTCATCTTTGTTCTACTATGGTTCTTTTAGTGTCTCCGCATACCGCAGCACGCGACATAGCTTTGCAGACGATAAGTACAACCGTTTCAGAGAGAAGAGCGGCCAATGTGACGATCTGGCTTTAAGTCGATTCGATAACAAATGACCAAAACGTAAGGATTTCTCAGGTTTTTACTACATGTGAACATTTTCCACATTCTCCAGTGCAACTCGGCTGCTAGTCCTCCTTTCATGCAGAATCTTAAGGTCCTAGCTCATGTTCAAGTCACCAAAGCAAGCTAAGAATTTAATAATC
The DNA here is from genome assembly GCF_023897955.1 of Schistocerca gregaria. NCBI lineage: Eukaryota > Metazoa > Arthropoda > Insecta > Orthoptera > Acrididae > Schistocerca > Schistocerca gregaria. The sequence continues at coordinate 262,234,561 of NC_064928.1, forward strand.
GATAACTATAACATGAATTGTACTACTTCTTACTGGGTATTACATCAGCTTAGAAGCTGCATCTGTGTTCTACTATGGTGCTTTTAGTGTCTCCGCATACCGCAGCACGCGACATAGCTTTGCAGTCGATAAGTACAATCGTTTCAGAGAGAAGAGCGGCTAAGGTGACGATCTGGCTTTAAGTCGATTCGATAACAAATGACGATAACGAACAGAATTCTCAGGCTTTTACTACATATGATCACTTTTTATAATCTCCCCTGCAACTCGGCTGCTAGTCCTCCTTTCATGCAGAATCTTAAGGTCCTAGCTCATGTCCAAGGCACCAAGGGCTGCTAAAAAGTCAATAATCGATACCTAAAACTTGAATTGTACTACTTCTTACTGGCTATTACATCAACTTAGAAGCTTCATCTGTGTTCTACCATGATGCTTTTAGTGTCTCCTCATACCGCAGCACGCGACATAGCTTTGCAGACGATAAGTACAACCGTTTCAGAGAGAAGAGCGGCCAATGTGACGATCTGGCTTTAAGTCGATTCGATAACTAATGACGAAAACGGACGGATTTCTCAGGTTTTTACTACATATGAACACTTTTCACATTCTCCCGTGCAACTCGGCTGCTAGTCCTCCTTTCATGCAGAATCTTAAGGTCTTAGCTCATGTCCAAGGCACCAAGGGCAGCTAAAAAGTCAATAATCGATACCTAAAACTTGAATTGTACTACTTCTTACTGACTATTACATCATCTTAGAAGCTTCATCTGTGTTTTACTATGGTGGTTTTAGTGTCTCCGCATACCGCAGCACGCGACATAGCTTTGCAGTCGATAAGTACAATCGTTTCAGAGAGAAGAGCGGCTAAGGTGACGATCTGGCTTTAAGTCGATTCGATAACAAATGACGTTAACGAACAGAATTCTCAGGCTTTTACTACATATGATCACTTTTTATATTCTGCCGTGCAACTCGGCTGCTAGTCCTCCTTTCATGCAGAATCTTAAGGTCCTAGCTCATGTCCAAGGCACCAAGGGCAGCTAAAAAGTCAATAATCGATACCTAAAACTTGAATTGTACTACTTCTTACTGGCTATTACATCAACTTAGAAGCTTCATCTGTGTTCTACTATGATGCTTTTAGTGTCTCCGCATACCGCAGCACGCGACATAGCTCTGCAGACGATAAGTACAACCGTTTCAGAGAGAAGAGCGGCCAATGTGACGATCTGGCTTTAAGTCGATTCGATAACAAATGACGAAAACGGACGGATTTCTCAGGTTTTTACTACATATGAACACTTTTCACATTCTCCCGTGCAACTCGGCTGCTAGTCCTCGTTTCATGCAGAATCTTAAGGTCTTAGCTCATGTCCAAGTCACCAAAGCCAGCTAAAAATTCAATAATCGATACCTAACACTTGAATTGTACTACTTCTTACTGGCTATTACATCATCTTAGAAGCTTCATCTGTGTTCTACTATGGTGCTTTTAGTGTCTCCGAATATATCGCAGCACGCGACATAGCTTTGCAGTCGATAAGTACAACCGTTTCAGAGAGAAGAGTGGCTAATGTGACGATCTGGCTTTAAGGCGATTCGATAACAAATGACGATAACGAACGGATTTCTCAGGTTTTTACTACATATGAACACTTTTTACATTCTCCCCTGCAACTCGGCTGCTAGTCCTCCGTTCATGCAGAATTTTAAGGTCCTAGCTCATGTCCAAGGCACCAAAGAATGGTAAAAAGTCAATAATCGATACCTAAGACTTGAATTGTACTACATCTTACTGGATATTACTTCAACTTAGAAGCTTCATCTGTGTTCTACTATGGTGCTTTTAGTGTCTCCGAATATCGCAGCACGCGACATAGCTTTGCAGTCGATAAGTACAACCGTTTCAGAGAGAAGAGCGGCTAATGTGACGATCTGGCTTTAAGGCGATTCGATAACAAATGACGATAACGAACGGATTTCTCAGGTTTTTACTACATATGAACACTTTTCACATTCTCCCGTGCAACTCGGCTGCTAGTCCTCGTTTCATGCAGAATCTTAAGGGCTTAGCTCATGTCCAAGTCACCAAAGCCAGCTAAAAAGTCAATAATCGATACCTAACACTTGAATTGTACTACTTCTTACTGGCTATTACATCATCTTAGAAGCTTCATCTGTGTTCTACTATGGTGCTTTTAGTGTCTCCGCATACCGCAGCACGCGACATAGCTTTGCAGACGATAAGTACAACCGTTTCAAAGAGAAGAGCGCCAATGTGACGATCTGGCTTTAAGACGATTCGATAACAAATGACGAAAACGGACGGATTTCTCAGGTTTTTACTACATATGAACACTTTTCACATTCTCCCAAGCAACTCGGCTGCTAGTCCTCCGTTCATGCAGAATTTTAAGTTCCTAGCTCATGTCCAAGGCACCAAAGAATGGTAAAAAGTCAATAATCGATACCCAAGACTTGAATTGTACTACATCTTACTGGATATTACTTCAACTTAGAAGCTTCATCTGTGTTCTACTATGGTGCTTTTAGTGTCTCCGAATATCGCAGCACGCGACATAGCTTTGCAGACGATAAGTACAACTGTTTCAGAGAGAAGAGCGGCCAATGTGACGATCTGGCTTTACGTCGATTCGATAACAAATGGCGAAAACGGACGGATTTCTCAGGTTTTTACTACATATGAACACTTTTCACTTTCTCCCTCGCAACTCGGCTGCTAGTCCTCCTTTCTTGCAGAATCTTAAGGCCCTAGCTCATGTCCAAGACACCAAAGCCAGCTTAAACGTCAATAATCGATACCTAAAACTTGAATTGTACTACTTCTTACTGGCTATTACATCAACTTAGAAGCTTCATCTGTGTTCTACTATGGTGCTTTTAGTGTCTCCGCATACCGCAGCACGCGACATAGCTTTGCAGACGATAAGTACAACCGTTTCAGAGAGAAGAGCGGCCAATGTGACGATCTGGCTTTAAGTCGATTCGATAACAAATGACGAAAACGTAAGGATTTCTCAGGTTTTTACTACATATGAACATTTTCCACATTCTCCAGTGCAACTCGGCTGCTAGTCCTCCTTTCATGCAGAATCTTAAGGTCCTAGCTCATGTTCAAGTCACCAAAGCAAGCTAAGAATTTAATAATCGATACCTATAACATATTGTACTACTTCTTACTGGGTATTACATCAGCTTAGAAGCTTCATCTGTGTTCTACTATGGTGCTTTTAGTGTCTCCGCATACCGCAGCACGCGACATAGCTTTGCAGTCGATAAGTACAACCGTTTCAGAGAGAAGAGCGGCTAATGTGACGATCTGGCTTTAAGTCGATTCGATAACAAATGACGATAACGAACGGATTTCTCAGGTTTTTACTACATATGAACACTTTTTACATTCTCCCCTGCAACTCGGCTGCTAGTCCTCCTTTCATGCAGAATCTTAAGGTCCTAGCTCATGTCCAAGGCACCAAAGCCACCTAAAAAGTCAATAATCGATACCTAAAACTTGAATTGTACTACTTCTTACTGACTATTACATCATCTTAGAAGCTTCATCTGTGTTTTACTATGGTGGTTTTAGTGTCTCCGCATACCGCAGCACGCGACATAGCTTTGCAGACGATAAGTACAACTTTTTCAGAGAGAAGAGCGGCCAATGTGACGATCTGGCTTGAAGTCGATTCGATAACAAATGACGATAACGAACAGAATTCTCAGGCTTTTACTACATATGATCACTTTTTACATTCTGCCCTGCAACTCGGCTGCTAGTCCTCCTTTCATGCAGAATCTTAAGGTCCTAGCTCATGTCCAAGGCACCAAGGGCAGCTAAAAAGTCAATAATCGATACCAAAAACTTGAAATGTACTACTTCTTACTGGCTATTACATCATCTTAGAAGCTTCATCTGTGTTCTACTATGGTGCTTTTAGTGTCTCCGCATACCGCAGCACGCGACATAGCTTTGCAGACGATAAGTACAACCGTTTCAAAGAGAAGAGCGCCAATGTGACGCTCTGGCTTTAAGACGATTCGATAACAAATGACGAAAACGGACAGATTTCTCAGGTTTTTACTACATATGAACACTTTTCACATTCTCCCAAGCAACTCGGCTGCTAGTCATCCGTTCATGCAGAATTTTAAGGTCCTAGCTCATGTCCAAGGCACCAAAGAATGGTAAAAAGTCAATAATCGATACCTAAGACTTGAATTGTACTACATCTTACTGGATATTACTTCAACTTAGAAGCTTCATCTGTGTTCTACTATGGTGCTTTTAGTGTCTCCGAATATCGCAGCACACGACATAGCTTTGCAGTCGATAAGTACAACCGTTTCAGAGAGAAGAGCGGCTAATGTGACGATCTGGCTTTAAGGCGATTCGATAACAAATGACGATAACGAACGGATTTCTCAGGTTTTTACTACATATGAACACTTTTTACATTCTCCCCTGAAACTCGGCTGCTAGTCCTCCGCTCATGCAGAATTTTAAAGTCCTAGCTCATGTCCAAGGCACCAAAGAATGGTAAAAAGTCAATAATCGATACCTAAGACTTGAATTGTACTACTTCTTACTGCCTATTACATCAACTGGGTATTACATCAGCTTAGAAGCTTCATCTTTGTTCTACTATGGTTCTTTTAGTGTCTCCGCATACCGCAGCACGCGACATAGCTTTGCAGACGATAAGTACAACCGTTTCAGAGAGAAGAGCGGCCAATGTGACGATCTGGCTTTAAGTCGATTCGATAACAAATGACCAAAACGTAAGGATTTCTCAGGTTTTTACTACATGTGAACATTTTCCACATTCTCCAGTGCAACTCGGCTGCTAGTCCTCCTTTCATGCAGAATCTTAAGGTCCTAGCTCATGTTCAAGTCACCAAAGCAAGCTAAGAATTTAATAATCGATAACTATAACATGAATTGTACTACTTCTTACTGGGTATTACATCAGCTTAGAAGCTGCATCTGTGTTCTACTATGGTGCTTTTAGTGTCTCCGCATACCGCAGCACGCGACATAGCTTTGCAGTCGATAAGTACAATCGTTTCAGAGAGAAGAGCGGCTAAGGTGACGATCTGGCTTTAAGTCGATTCGATAACAAATGACGATAACGAACAGAATTCTCAGGCTTTTACTACATATGATCACTTTTTATATTCTCCCCTGCAACTCGGCTGCTAGTCCTCCTTTCATGCAGAATCTTAAGGTCCTAGCTCATGTCCAAGGCACCAAGGGCTGCTAAAAAGTCAATAATCGATACCTAAAACTTGAATTGTACTACTTCTTACTGGCTATTACATCAACTTAGAAGCTTCATCTGTGTTCTACCATGATGCTTTTAGTGTCTCCTCATACCGAAGCACGCGACATAGCTTTGCAGACGATAAGTACAACCGTTTCAGAGAGAAGAGCGGCCAATGTGACGATCTGGCTTTAAGTCGATTCGATAACTAATGACGAAAACGGACGGATTTCTCAGGTTTTTACTACATATGAACACTTTTCACATTCTCCCGTGCAACTCGGCTGCTAGTCCTCCTTTCATGCAGAATCTTAAGGTCTTAGCTCATGTCCAAGGCACCAAGGGCAGCTAAAAAGTCAATAATCGATACCTAAAACTTGAATTGTACTACTTCTTACTGACTATTACATCATCTTAGAAGCTTCATCTGTGTTTTACTATGGTGGTTTTAGTGTCTCCGCATACCGCAGCACGCGACATAGCTTTGCAGTCGATAAGTACAATCGTTTCAGAGAGAAGAGCGGCTAAGGTGACGATCTGGCTTTAAGTCGATTCGATAACAAATGACGTTAACGAACAGAATTCTCAGGCTTTTACTACATATGATCACTTTTTATATTCTCCCGTGCAACTCGGCTGCTAGTCCTCCTTTCATGCAGAATCTTAAGGTCCTAGCTCATGTCCAAGGCACCAAGGGCAGCTAAAAAGTCAATAATCGATACCTAAAACTTGAATTGTACTACTTCTTACTGGCTATTACATCAACTTAGAAGCTTCATCTGTGTTCTACTATGATGCTTTTAGTGTCTCCGCATACCGCAGCACGCGACATAGCTCTGCAGACGATAAGTACAACCGTTTCAGAGAGAAGAGCGGCCAATGTGACGATCTGGCTTTAAGTCGATTCGATAACAAATGACGAAAACGGACGGATTTCTCAGGTTTTTACTACATATGAACACTTTTCACATTCTCCCGTGCAACTCGGCTGCTAGTCCTCGTTTCATGCAGAATCTTAAGGTCTTAGCTCATGTCCAAGTCACCAAAGCCAGCTAAAAATTCAATAATCGATACCTAACACTTGAATTGTACTACTTCTTACTGGCTATTACATCATCTTAGAAGCTTCATCTGTGTTCTACTATGGTGCTTTTAGTGTCTCCGAATATATCGCAGCACGCGACATAGCTTTGCAGTCGATAAGTACAACCGTTTCAGAGAGAAGAGTGGCTAATGTGACGATCTGGCTTTAAGGCGATTCGATAACAAATGACGATAACGAACGGATTTCTCAGGTTTTTACTACATATGAACACTTTTTACATTCTCCCCTGCAACTCGGCTGCTAGTCCTCCGTTCATGCAGAATTTTAAGGTCCTAGCTCATGTCCAAGGCACCAAAGAATGGTAAAAAGTCAATAATCGATACCTAAGACTTGAATTGTACTACATCTTACTGGATATTACTTCAACTTAGAAGCTTCATCTGTGTTCTACTATGGTGCTTTTAGTGTCTCCGAATATCGCAGCACGCGACATAGCTTTGCAGTCGATAAGTACAACCGTTTCAGAGAGAAGAGCGGCTAATGTGACGATCTGGCTTTAAGGCGATTCGATAACAAATGACGATAACGAACGGATTTCTCAGGTTTTTACTACATATGAACACTTTTCACATTCTCCCGTGCAACTCGGCTGCTAGTCCTCGTTTCATGCAGAATCTTAAGGTCTTAGCTCATGTCCAAGTCACCAAAGCCAGCTAAAAAGTCAATAATCGATACCTAACACTTGAATTGTACTACTTCTTACTGGCTATTACATCATCTTAGAAGCTTCATCTGTGTTCTACTATGGTGCTTTTAGTGTCTCCGCATACCGCAGCACGCGACATAGCTTTGCAGACGATAAGTACAACCGTTTCAAAGAGAAGAGCGCCAATGTGACGATCTGGCTTTAAGACGATTCGATAACAAATGACGAAAACGGACGGATTTCTCAGGTTTTTACTACATATGAACACTTTTCACATTCTCCCAAGCAACTCGGCTGCTAGTCCTCCGTTCATGCAGAATTTTAAGTTCCTAGCTCATGTCCAAGGCACCAAAGAATGGTAAAAAGTCAATAATCGATACCCAAGACTTGAATTGTACTACATCTTACTGGATATTACTTCAACTTAGAAGCTTCATCTGTGTTCTACTATGGTGCTTTTAGTGTCTCCGAATATCGCAGCACGCGACATAGCTTTGCAGTCGATAAGTACAACCGTTTCAGAGAGAAGAGCGGCTAATGTGACGATCTGGCTTTAAGGCGATTCGATAACAAATGACGATAACGAACGGATTTCTCAGGTTTTTACTACATATGAACACTTTTTACATTCTCCCCTGCAACTCGGCTGCTAGTCCTCCGTTCATGCAGAATTTTAAGGTCCTGGCTCATGTCCAAGGCACCAAAGAATGGTAAAAAGTCAATAATCGATACCTAAGACTTGAATTGTACTACTTCTTACTGCCTATTACATCAACTTAGAAGCTTCATCTGTGATCTACTATGGTGCTTTTAGTGTCTCCGCATACCGCAGCACGCGACATAGCTTTGCAGACGATAAGTACAACTGTTTCAGAGAGAAGAGCGGCCAATGTGACGATCTGGCTTTACGTCGATTCGATAACAAATGACGAAAACGGACGGATTTCTCAGGTTTTTACTACATATGAACACTTTTCACTTTCTCCCTCGCAACTCGGCTGCTAGTCCTCCTTTCTTGCAGAATCTTAAGGCCCTAGCTCATGTCCAAGACACCAAAGCCAGCTTAAACGTCAATAATCGATACCTAAAACTTGAATTGTACTACTTCTTACTGGCTATTACATCAACTTAGAAGCTTCATCTGTGTTCTACTATGGTGCTTTTAGTGTCTCCGCATACCGCAGCACGCGACATAGCTTTGCAGACGATAAGTACAACCGTTTCAGAGAGAAGAGCGGCCAATGTGACGATCTGGCTTTAAGTCGATTCGATAACAAATGACGAAAACGTAAGGATTTCTCAGGTTTTTACTACATATGAACATTTTCCACATTCTCCAGTGCAACTCGGCTGCTAGTCCTCCTTTCATGCAGAATCTTAAGGTCCTAGCTCATGTTCAAGTCACCAAAGCAAGCTAAGAATTTAATAATCGATACCTATAACATATTGTACTACTTCTTACTGGGTATTACATCAGCTTAGAAGCTTCATCTGTGTTCTACTATGGTGCTTTTAGTGTCTCCGCATACCGCAGCACGCGACATAGCTTTGCAGTCGATAAGTACAACCGTTTCAGAGAGAAGAGCGGCTAATGTGACGATCTGGCTTTAAGTCGATTCGATAACAAATGACGATAACGAACGGATTTCTCAGGTTTTTACTACATATGAACACTTTTTACATTCTCCCCTGCAACTCGGCTGCTAGTCCTCCTTTCATGCAGAATCTTAAGGTCCTAGCTCATGTCCAAGGCACCAAAGCCACCTAAAAAGTCAATAATCGATACCTAAAACTTGAATTGTACTACTTCTTACTGACTATTACATCATCTTAGAAGCTTCATCTGTGTTTTACTATGGTGGTTTTAGTGTCTCCGCATACCGCAGCACGCGACATAGCTTTGCAGACGATAAGTACAACTTTTTCAGAGAGAAGAGCGGCCAATGTGACGATCTGGCTTGAAGTCGATTCGATAACAAATGACGATAACGAACAGAATTCTCAGGCTTTTACTACATATGATCACTTTTTACATTCTGCCCTGCAACTCGGCTGCTAGTCCTCCTTTCATGCAGAATCTTAAGGTCCTAGCTCATGTCCAAGGCACCAAGGGCAGCTAAAAAGTCAATAATCGATACCAAAAACTTGAAATGTACTACTTCTTACTGGCTATTACATCATCTTAGAAGCTTCATCTGTGTTCTACTATGGTGCTTTTAGTGTCTCCGCATACCGCAGCACGCGACATAGCTTTGCAGACGATAAGTACAACCGTTTCAAAGAGAAGAGCGCCAATGTGACGCTCTGGCTTTAAGACGATTCGATAACAAATGACGAAAACGGACAGATTTCTCAGTTTTTTACTACATATGAACACTTTTCACATTCTCCCGTGCAACTCGGCTGCTAGTCCTCCTTTCATGCAGAATCTTAAGGTCTTAGCTCATGTCCAAGGCACCAAGGGCAGCTAAAAAGTCAATAATCGATACCTAAAACTTGAATTGTACTACTTCTTACTGACTATTACATCATCTTAGAAGCTTCATCTGTGTTTTACTATGGTGGTTTTAGTGTCTCCGCATACCGCAGCACGCGACATAGCTTTGCAGTCGATAAGTACAATCGTTTCAGAGAGAAGAGCGGCTAAGGTGACGATCTGGCTTTAAGTCGATTCGATAACAAATGACGTTAACGAACAGAATTCTCAGGCTTTTACTACATATGATCACTTTTTATATTTTCCCGTGCAACTCGGCTGCTAGTCCTCCTTTCATGCAGAATCTTAAGGTCCTAGCTCATGTCCAAGGCACCAAGGGCAGCTAAAAAGTCAATAATCGATACCTAAAACTTGAATTGTACTACTTCTTACTGGCTATTACATCAACTTAGAAGCTTCATCTGTGTTCTACTATGATGCTTTTAGTGTCTCCGCATACCGCAGCACGCGACATAGCTCTGCAGACGATAAGTACAACCGTTTCAGAGAGAAGAGCGGCCAATGTGACGATCTGGCTTTAAGTCGATTCGATAACAAATGACGAAAACGGACGGATTTCTCAGGTTTTTACTACATATGAACACTTTTCACATTCTCCCGTGCAACTCGGCTGCTAGTCCTCGTTTCATGCAGAATCTTAAGGTCTTAGCTCATGTCCAAGTCACCAAAGCCAGCTAAAAAGTCAATAATCGATACCTAACACTTGATTTGTACTACTTCTTACTGGCTATTACATCATCTTAGAAGCTTCATCTGTGTTCTACTATGGTGCTTTTAGTGTCTCCGAATATATCGCAGCACGCGACATAGCTTTGCAGTCGATAAGTACAACCGTTTCAGAGAGAAGAGTGGCTAATGTGACGATCTGGCTTTAAGGCGATTCGATAACAAATGACGATAACGAACGGATTTCTCAGGTTTTTACTACATATGAACACTTTTTACATTCTCCCCTGCAACTCGGCTGCTAGTCCTCCGTTCATGCAGAATTTTAAGGTCCTAGCTCATGTCCAAGGCACCAAAGAATGGTAAAAAGTCAATAATCGATACCTAAGACTTGAATTGTACTACTTCTTACTGCCTATTACATCAACTTAGAAGCTTCATCTGTGATCTACTATGGTGCTTTTAGTGTCTCCGCATACCGCAGCACGCGACATAGCTTTGCAGACGATAAGTACAACCGTTTCAAAGAGAAGAGCGCCAATGTGACGATCTGGCTTTAAGACGATTCGATAACAAATGACGAAAACGGACGGATTTCTCAGGTTTTTACTACATATGAACACTTTTCACATTCTCCCAAGCAACTCGGCTGCTAGTCCTCCGTTCATGCAGAATTGAAGGGTCCTAGCTCATGTCCAAGGCACCAAAGAATGGTAAAAAGTCAATAATCGATACCTAAGACTTGAATTGTACTACATCTTACTGGATAAAACTTCAACTTAGAAGCTTCATCTGTGTTCTACTGTGGTGTTGTTTTTAGTGTCTCCGAATATATCGCAGCACGCGACATAGCTTTGCAGTCGATAAGTACAACCGTTTCAGAGAGAAGAGTGGCTAATGTGACGATCTGGCTTTAAGGCGATTCGATAACAAATGACGATAACGAACGGATTTCTCAGGTTTTTACTACATATGAACACTTTTTACATTCTCCCCTGCAACTCGGCTGCTAGTCTTCCGTTCATGCAGAATTTTAAGGTCCTAGCTCATGTCCAAGGCACCAAAGAATGGTAAAAAGTCAATAATCGATACCTAAGACTTGAATTGTACTACTTCTTACTGCCTATTACATCAACTTAGAAGCTTCATCTGTGATCTACTATGGTGCTTTTAGTGTCTCCGCATACCGCAGCACGCGACATAGCTTTGCAGACGATAAGTACAACTGTTTCAGAGAGAAGAGCGGCCAATGTGACGATCTGGCTTTAAGTCGATTCGATAACAAATGACGAAAACGTAAGGATTTCTCAGGTTTTTACTACATATGAACATTTTCCACATTCCCCAGTGCAACTCGGCTGCTAGTCCTCCTTTCATGCAGAATCTTAAGGTCCTAGCTCATGTTCAAGTCACCAAAGCAAGATAAGAATTTAATAATCGATACCTATAACATGAATCGTACTACTTCTTACTGGGTATTACATCAGCTTAGAAGCTTCATCTGTGTCTACTATGGTGCTTTTAGTGACTCCGCATACCGCAGCACGCGACATAGCTTTGCAGTCGATAAGTACAACCGTTTCAGAGAGAAGAGCGGCTAGTGTGACGATCTGGCTTTAAGTCGATTCGATAACAAATGACGATAACGAACGGATTTCTCTGGTTTTTACTACATATGAACACTTTTTACATTCTCCCCTGCAACTCGGCTGCTAGTCCTCCTTTCATGCAGAATCTTAAGGTCCTAGCTCATGTCCAAGGCACCAAAGCCACCTAAAAAGTCAATAATCGATACCTAAAACTTGAATTGTACTACTTCTTACTGGCTATTACATCAACTTAGAAGCTTCATCTGTGTTCTACTATGATGCTTTTAGTGTCTCCGCATACCGCAGCACGCGACATAGCTTTGCAGACGATAAGTACAACTGTTTCAGAGAGAAGAGCGGCCAATGTGACGATCTGGCTTTACGTCGATTCGATAACAAATGACGAAAACGGACGGATTTCTCAGGTTTTTACTACATATGAACACTTTTCACTTTCTCCCTCGCAACTCGGCTGCTAGTCCTCCTTTCTTGCAGAATCTTAAGGCCCTAGCTCATGTCCAAGACACCAAAGCCAGCTAAAAAGTCAATAATCGATACCTAAAACTTGAATTGTACTACTTCTTACTGGCTATTACATCAACTTAGAAGCTTCATCTGTGTTCTACTATGGTGCTTTTAGTGTCTCCGCACACCGCAGCACGCGACATAGCTTTGCAGACGATAAGTACAACCGTTTCAGAGAGAAGAGTGGCCAATGTGACGATCTATCTTTAATTCAATTCGATAACAAATGACGAAAACGGAAGGATTTCTCAGGTTTTTACTACATATGAACATTTTCCACATTCTCCAGTGCAACTTGGCTGCTAGTCCTCCTTTCATGCAGAATCTTAAGGTCCTAGCTCATGTTCAAGTCACCAAAGCAAGCTAAGAAGTCAATAATCAATACCTATAACATGAATTGTACTACTTCTTACTGGCTATTACATCAACTTGGAAGCTTCATCTGTGTTCTACTATGGTGCTTTTAGTGTCTGCACATACCGCAGCACGCGACATAGCTTTGCAGACGATAAGTACAACCGTTTCAGAGAGAAGAGCGGCCAATGTGACGATCTGGCTTTAAGTCGATTCAATAACAAATGACGAAAACGGTCGTATTTCTCAGGTTTTTACTATATATTAACACTTTTCACATTCTTCCGTTCAACTTGGCTGTTAGTCGTCCTTTCATGCAGAATTTTAAGGTCCTAGCTCATGTCCAAGGCACCAAAGCCAGCTAAAAAGTCAATAATCGATACCTATAACTTGAATTGTACTACTTCTTACTGGCTATTACATCAACTTAGAAGCTTCATCTGTGTTCTACTATGGTGCTTTTAGTGTCTCCGCATATCGCAGCACGCGACATAGCTTTGCAGACGATAAGTACAACCGTTTTAGAGAGTAGAGCGCCTAATGTGACGATCTGGATTTAAGTCGATTCGATAACAAATGAGGAAAACTGACGGATGTCTCTGGTTTTTACTACATATGAACACTTTTCACATTCTCCCGTGCAACTCGGCTGCCTAGTCCTCCTTTCATGCAGAATCTTAAGGTCCTAGCTCATGTCCAAGGCACCAAAGCAAGCTAAGAATTTAATAATCGATAACTATAACATGAATTGTACTACTTCTTACTGGGTATTACATCAGCTTAGAAGCTTCATCTGTGTTCTACTATGGTGCTTTTAGTGTCTCCGCATACCGCAACACGCGACATAGCTTTGCAGTCGATAAGTACAATCGTTTCAGAGAGAAGAGCGGCTAAGGTGACGATCTGGCTTTAAGACGATTCGATAACAAATGACGATAACGAACAGAATTCTCAGGCTTTTACTACATATGATCACTTTTTATATTCTCCCCTGCAACTCGGCTGCTAGTCCTCCTTTCATGCAGAATCTTAAGGTCCTAGCTCATGTCCAAGGCACCAAGGGCAGCTAAAAAGTCAATAATCGATACCTAAAACTTGAATTGTACTACTTCTTACTGGCTATTACATCAACTTAGAAGCTTCATCTGTGTTCTACTATGATGCTTTTAGTGTCTCCGCATACCTAAAACTTGAATTGTACCACTTCTTACTGGCTATTACATCAACTTAGAAGCTTCATCTGTGTTCTACTATGATGCTTTTAGTGTCTCCGCATACCGCAGCACGCGACATAGCTTTGCAGACGATAAGTACAACCGTTTCAGAGAGAAGAGCGGCCAATGTGACGATCTGGCTTTAAGTCGATTCGATAACAAGTGACGAAAACGGACGGATTTCTCAGGTTTTTACTACATATGAACACTTTTCACATTCTCCCAAGCAACTCGGCTGCTAGTCCTCCTTTCATGCAGAATCTTAAGGTCCTAGCTCATGTCCAAGGCACCAAGGGCAGCTAAAAAGTCAATAATCGATACCTAAAACTTGAATTGTACTACTTCTTACTGACTATTACATCATCTTAGAAGCTTCATCTGTGTTTTACTATGGTGGTTTTAGTGTCTCCGCATACCGCAGCACGCGACATAGCTTTGCAGTCGATAAGTACAATCGTTTCAGAGAGAAGAGCGGCTAAGGTGACGATCTGGCTTTAAGTCGATTCGATAATAAATGACGATAACGAACAGAATTCTCAGGCTTTTACTACATATGATCACTTTTTATATTCTCCCCTGCAACTCGGCTGCTAGTCCTCCTTTCATGCAGAATCTTAAGGTCCTAGCTCATGTCCAAGGCACCAAGGGCAGCTAAAAAGTCAATAATCGATACCTAAAACTTGAATTGTACTACTTCTTACTGGCTATTACAACTTAGAAGCTTCATCTGTGTTCTACTATGATGCTTTTAGTGTCTCCGCATACCGCAGCACGCGACATAGCTCTGCAGACGATAAGTACAACCGTTTCAGAGAGAAGAGCGGCCAATGTGACGATCTGGCTTTAAGTCGATTCGATAACAAATGACGAAAACGGACGGATTTCTCAGGTTTTTACTACATATGAACACTTTTCACATTCTCCCGTGCAACTCGGCTGCTAGTCCTCGTTTCATGCAGAATCTTAAGGTCTTAGCTCATGTCCAAGTCACCAAAGCCAGCTAAAAAGTCAATAATCGATACCTAACACTTGAATTGTACTACTTCTTACTGGCTATTACATCATCTTAGAAGCTTCATCTGTGATCTACTATGGTGCTTTTAGTGTCTCCGCATACCGCAGCACGCGACATAGCTTTGCAGACGATAAGTACAACCGTTTCAAAGAGAAGAGCGCCAATGTGACGATCTGGCTTTAAGACGATTCGATAACAAATGACGAAAACGGACGGATTTCTCAGGTTTTTACTACATATGAACACTTTTCACATTCTCCCAAGCAACTCGGCTGCTAGTCCTCCGTTCATGCAGAATTTAAGGGTCCTAGCTCATGTCCAAGGCACCAAAGAATGGTAAAAAGTCAATAATCGATACCTAAGACTTGAATTGTACTACATCTTACTGGATATTACTTCAACTTAGAAGCTTCATCTGCGTTCTACTATGGTGCTTTTAGTGTCTCCGAATATCGCAGCACGCGACATAGCTTTGCAGTCGATAAGTACAACCGTTTCAGAGAGAAGAGTGGCTAATGTGACGATCTGGCTTTAAGGCGATTCGATAACAAATGACGATAACGAACGGATTTCTCAGGTTTTTACTACATATGAACACTTTTTACATTCTCCCCTGCAACTCGGCTGCTAGTCCTCCGTTCATGCAGAATTTTAAGGTCCTAGCTCATGTCCAAGGCACCAAAGAA
Source organism: Schistocerca gregaria (assembly GCF_023897955.1). Taxonomy (NCBI): domain Eukaryota; kingdom Metazoa; phylum Arthropoda; class Insecta; order Orthoptera; family Acrididae; genus Schistocerca; species Schistocerca gregaria. Next base: position 262,250,139 of record NC_064928.1, read on the forward strand.
TGGTAAAAAGTCAATAATCGATACCTAAGACTTGAATTGTACTACTTCTTACTGCCTATTACATCAACTTAGAAGCTTCATCTGTGATCTACTATGGTGCTTTTAGTGCCTCCGCATACCGCAGCACGCGACATAGCTTTGCAGACGATAAGTACAACTGTTTCAGAGAGAAGAGCGGCCAATGTGACGATCTGGCTTTACGTCGATTCGATAACAAATGACGAAAACGGACGGATTTCTCAGGTTTTTACTACATATGAACACTTTTCACTTTCTCCCTCGCAACTCGGCTGCTAGTCCTCCTTTCTTGCAGAATCTTAAGGCCCTAGCTCATGTCCAAGACACTAAAGCCAGCTAAAAAGTCAATAATCGATACCTAAAACTTGAATTGTACTACTTCTTACTGGCTATTACATCAACTTAGAAGCTTCATCTGTGTTCTACTATGGTGCTTTTAGTGTCTCCGCACACCGCAGCACGCGACATAGCTTTGCAGACGATAAGTACAACCGTTTCAGAGAGAAGAGGGGCCAATGTGACGATCTGGCTTTAAGTCGATTCGATAACAAGTGACGAAAACGGACGTATTTCTCAGGTTTTTACTACATATGAACACTTTTCACATTCTCCCGTGCAACTCGGCTGCTAGTCCTCCTTTCATGCAGAATCTTAAGGTCCTAGCTCATGTCCAAGGCACCAAGGGCAGCTAAAAAGTCAATAATCGATACCTAAAACTTGAATTGTACTACTTCTTACTGGCTATTACATCAACTTAGAAGCTTCATCTGTGTTCTACTATGGTGCTTTTAGTGTCTCCGCATACCGCAGCACGCGACATAGCTTTGCAGACGATAAGTACAACCGTTTCAGAGAGAAGAGCGGCTAATGTGACGATCTTGCTTTAAGTCGATTCGATAACAAATGACGAAAACGGACGGATTTCTCATGTTTTTACTACATATGAACACTTTTCACATTCTCCCGTGCAACTCGGCTGCTAGTCCTCCTTTCATGCAGAATCTTAAGGTCTTAGCTCATGTCCAAGTCACCAAAGCCAGCTGAAAAGTCAATAATCGATACCTAACACTTGAATTGTAATTCTTCTTACTGGCTATTACATCATCTTAGAAGCTTCATCTGTGTTCTACTATGGTGCTTTTAGTGTCTCCGCATACCGCAGCACGCGACATAGCTTTGCAGACGATAAGTACAACCGTTTCAGAGAGAAGAGCGCCAATGTGACGATCTGGCTTTAAGACGATTCGATAACAAATGACGAAAACGGACGCATTTCTCAGGTTTTTACTACATATGAACACTTTTCACATTCTCCCAAGCAAATCGGCTGCTAGTCCTCCGTTCATGCAGAATTTTAAGGTCCTAGCTCATGTCCAAGGCACCAAAGAATGGTAAAAAGTCAATAATCGATACCTAAGACTTGAATTGTACTACATCTTACTGGATATTACTTCAACTTAGAAGCTTCATCTGTGTTCTACTATGGTGCTTTTAGTGTCTCCACATACCGCAGCACTCGACATAGCTTTGCAGACGATAAGTACAACCGTTTCAGAGAGAAGAGCGGCCAATGTGACTATCTGGCTTTAAGTCGATTCGATAACAAATGACGAAAACGGTCGGATTTCTCAGGTTTTTACTACATGTGAACACTTTTCACATTCTCACGTGCAAGGCGGCTGTTAGTCCTCCTTTCATGCAGAATCTTAAGGTCCTAGCTCATGTCCAAGGAACCAAAGCCAGCTAAAAAGTCTATAATCGATACCTAAAACTTGACTTGTACTACTTCTTACTGGCTATTACATCAACTTAGAATCTTCATCTGTGTTCTACTATGGTGCTTTTAGTGTCTCCACATACCGCAGCACGCGACATAGCTTTGCAGACGATAAGTACAACCGTCTCCGAGAGGAGAGCGGCCAATGTGACGATCTGGCTTTAAGTCGATTCGTTAACAAATGACGAAAACGGACGGATTTCTCAGGTTTTTATTACATATGAACACTTTTCACATTCTCCCGTGCAACTCGGCTGCTAACCCTCCTTTCATGCAGAATCTTAAGGTACTAGCTCATGTCCAAGTCACCAAAGCCAGCTAGAAGTCAATAATCGATACGCAAATCTGGTATTGTACTAATTCTTACTGGCTATTACATCATCTTTGAAGCTTCATCTGTGTTCTACTATGGTGCTTTTAGTGTCTCCGCATACCGCAGCACGCGACATAGCTTTCAGACGATAAGTACAACCGATTCGGAGAGAAGAGCGGCCAATGTGACGATCTGGCTTTAAGTCGATTCGATAACAAACGACGAAAACCGACGGATTTCTCAGGTTTTTACTACATATGAACACTTTTCACATTCTCCAGTGCAACTCGGCTGCTAGTCCTGCTTTCATGCAGAATCTTAAGGTCCTAGCTCATGTCCAAGGCACCAAAGCCAGCTAAAAAGTCAATAATCGATATCTAAAATTTCAATTGTACTACTTCTTACTAGCTATTACATCAACTTAGAAGCTTCATCTGTGTTCTACTATGCTGCTTTTAGTGTCTCCGCATACTGCAGCACGCGACATAGCTTTGCAGACGATAAGTGCAACCGTTTCAGAGAGAAGAGCGCCCAATGTGACGATCAGGCTTTAAGTCGATTCGATAACAAACGACGAAAACGGACGGATTTCTCAGGTTTTTACTACATATGAACACTTTTCACATTCTCCAGTGCAACACGGCTGCTAGTCCTGCTTTCATGCAGAATCTTAAGGTCCTAGCTCATGTCCAAGGCACCAAAGCCAGCTAAAAAGTCAATAATCGATACCTAAAACTTGACTTGTACTACTTCTTACTGGCTATTACATCAACTTAGAAGCTTCATCTGTGTCCTACTAAGGTGATTTTAGTGTCTCCACATACCGCAGCACGCGACATAGCTTTGCAGACGATAAGTACAACCGTTTCAAAGAGAAAACCGGCCAATGTGACGATCCGGCTTTAAGTCGATTCGGTAATATATGACGATAACGAACGGATTTCTCAGGTTTTTACTACATATGAACACTTTTCACATTCTCCCATGCATCTCGGCTGCTAGTCCTCCTTTCATGCAGAATCTTAAGGTCCTAGCTCATGTCCAATGCACCAAAGCCAGCTAAAAATTTAATAATCGATACCTTAAACTTGAATTGTAGTACCTCTTACTGGCTATTACATCAACTTATAAGCTTCATCTGTGTTCTACTATGGTGCTTTTAGTGTCTCCACATCCCGCAGCACTCGACATAGCTTTGCAGACGATAAGTACAACGGTTTCAGAGAGAAGAGCGGCCAATGTGACGATCTGGCTTTAAGTCGATTCGATAACAAATGACGAAAACGGTCGGATTTCTCAGGTTTTTACTACATGAGAACACTTTTCACATTCTCACGTGCAAGGCGGCTGTTAGTCCTCCTTTCATGCAGAGTCTTAAGGTCCTAGCTCATGTCCAAGGCACCAAAGCCAGCTACAAATTCAATAATCGATACCTAAAACTTGAATTGTACTACTTCTTACTGGCTATTACATCAACTTAGAAGCTTCATCTGTAATCTACTATGGTGCTTTAAGTGTCTGCGCATACCGCAGCACGCGACATTGCACTGCAGATGATAAGTACAACAGCGTCAGAGGGAAGAGCGGCCAATGTGACGATCTGGCTTTAAGTCGATTCCATAACAAATGACGAAAACGGACGGATTTCTCAGGTTTTTATTACATATGAACACTTTTCACATTCTCCCGTGCAACTCGGCTGCTAACCCTCCTTTCATGCAGAATCTTAAGGTCCTAGCTCATGTCCAAGTCACCAAAGCCAGCTAGAAGTCAATAATCGTTACCCAAATCTGGTATTGTACTAATTCTTACTGGCTATTACATCATCTTTGAAGCTTCATCTGTGTTCTACTATGGTGCTTTTAGTGTCTCCGCATACCGCAGCACGCGACATAGCTTTCAGACGATAAGTACAACCGATTCGGAGAGAAGAGCGGCCAATGTGACGATCTGGCTTTAAGTCGATTCGATAACAAACGACGAAAACCGACGGATTTCTCAGGTTTTTACTACATATGAACACTTTTCACATTCTCCAGTGCAACTCGGCTGCTAGTCCTGCTTTCATGCAGAATCTTAAGGTCCTAGCTCATGTCCAAGGCACCAAAGCCAGCTAAAAAGTCAATAATCGATATCTAAAATTTCAATTGTACTACTTCTTACTAGCTATTACATCAACTTAGAAGCTTCATCTGTGTTCTACTATGCTGCTTTTAGTGTCTCCACATACTGCAGCACGCGACATAGCTTTGCAGACGATAAGTGCAACCGTTTCAGAGAGAAGAGCGCCCAATGTGACGATCAGGCTTTAAGTCGATTCGATAACAAACGACGAAAACGGACGGATTTCTCAGGTTTTTTCTACATATGAACACTTTTCACATTCTCCAGTGCAACTCGGCTGCTAGTCCTGCTTTCATGCAGAATCTTAAGGTCCTAGCTCATGTCCAAGGCACCAAAGCCAGCTAAAAAGTCAATAATCGATACCTAAAACTTGACTTGTACTACTTCTTACTGGCTATTACATCAACTTAGAAGCTTCATCTGTGTCCTACTAAGGTGATTTTAGTGTCTCCACATACCGCAGCACGCGACATAGCTTTGCAGACGATAAGTACAACCGTTTCAAAGAGAAAACCGGCCAATGTGACGATCCGGCTTTAAGTCGATTCGGTAATATATGACGATAACGAACGGATTTCTCAGGTTTTTACTACATATGAACACTTTTCACATTCTCCCATGCATCTCGGCTGCTAGTCCTCCTTTCATGCAGAATCTTAAGGTCCTAGCTCATGTCCAATGCACCAAAGCCAGCTAAAAATTTAATAATCGATACCTTAAACTTGAATTGTAGTACCTCTTACTGGCTATTACATCAACTTATAAGCTTCATCTGTGTTCTACTATGGTGCTTTTAGTGTCTCCACATACCGCAGCACTCGACATAGCTTTGCAGACGATAAGTACAACCGTTTCAGAGAGAAGAGCGGCCAATGTGACGATCTGGCTTTAAGTCGATTCGATAACAAATGACGAAAACGGTCGGATTTCTCAGGTTTTTACTACATGAGAACACTTTTCACATTCTCACGTGCAAGGCGGCTGTTAGTCCTTCTTTCATGCAGAGTCTTAAGGTCCTAGCTCATGTCGAAGGAACCAAAGCCAGCTTAAAAGTCTATAATCGATACCTAAAACTTGACTTGTACTACTTCTTACTGGCTATTACATCAACTTAGAATCTTCATCTGTGTTCTACTATGGTGCTTTAAGTGTCTGCGCATACCGCAGCACGCGACATAGCTTTCAGACGATAAGTTCAACCGTTTCGGAGAGAAGAGCGGCAAATTTGACGATCTGGCTTTAAGTCGATTCGATAACAAATGACAAAACGGACGGACTTCTCAGGTTTTTACTACATATGAACACTTTTTACATTCTCCCGTGCAACTCGGCTGCTAGTCCTCCTTTCATGCAGAATCTTAAGGTCCTAGCTCATGTCCAAGGCACCAAAGCCATCTAAAAAGTCAATAATCGATATCTAAAATTCCAATTATACTACTTCTTACTAGCTATTACATCAACTTAGAAGCTTCATCTGTGTTCTACTATGGTGATTTTAGTGTCTCCGCATACCGCAGCACGCGACATAGCTTTGCAGACGATAAGTACAACCGGTTAAGAGAGAAGAGCGGCCAATGTCACGATCCGGTTTTAAGTCGATTCGATTACATATTACGAAAATGGACGGATTTCTCAGGTTTTTACTACATATGAAAACTTTTCACATCCTCCCGTGCAACTCGGCTGCTAGTCCTCCTTTCATGCAGATTCTTAAGGTCCTAGCTCATGTCAAAGGCACCAAAGCCAACTAACAAGTCAATAATCGATACCTAAAACTTGAATTGTACTACCTCTTACTAGCTACTACATCAACTTAGAACCTTCATCTGTGTTCTACTATGGTGCTTTTAGTGTCTCCACATGCCGCAGCACGCGACATAGCATTGCAGACGATAAGTACAACCGTTTCAGAGAGAAGAGCAGCCAATGTGACGATCTGGCTTTAAGACGAATCGATAACCAATGACGAAAACGTATGGATTTCTCAGGTTTTTACTACATATGAACACTTTTCACATTCTCCCGTACAACTCGGCAGCTAGTCCTTCTTTCATGCAGAATCTTAAGGTCCTAGCTCATGTCCAAGGCACCAAAGCCAGCTACAAAGTCAATAATCGATACCTAAAACTTGAATTGTACTACTTCTTACTGGCTATTACATCAACTTAGAATCTTCATCTGTGTTCTACTATGGTGCTTTAAGTGTCTGCGCATACCGCAGCACGCGACATAGCTTTCAGACGATAAGTACAACCGTTTCGGAGAGAAGAGCGGCCAATTTGACGATCTGGCTATAAGTCGATTCGATAACAAATGACAAAACGGACGGACTTCTCAGGTTTTTACTACATATGAACACTTTTCACATCCTCCCGTGCAACTCGGCTGCTAGTCCTCCTTTCATGCAGATTCTTAAGGTCCTAGCTCATGTCCAAGGCACCAAAGCCAGCTAACAAGTCAATAATCGATACCTAAAACTTGAATTGTACTACCTCTTACTAGCTATTACATCAACTTACAACCTTCATCTGTGTTCTACTATGGTGCTTTTAGTGTCTCCACATGCCGCAGCACGCGACATAGCTTTGCAGACGATAAGTACAACCGTTTCAGAGAGAAGAGCAGCCAATGTGACGATCTGGCTTTAAGACGAATCGATAACCAATGACGAAAACGCATGGATTTCTCAGGTTTTTACTACATATGAACACTTTTCAAATTCTCCCGTACAACTCGGCTGCTAGTCCTTCTTTCATGCAGAATCTTAAGGTCCTAGCTCATGTCCAAGGCACCAAAGCCAGCTACTAAGTCAATAATCGATACCTTAAACTTGAATTGTACTACTTCTTACTGGCTATTACATCAACTTAGAAGCTTCATCCGTGTTTTACTATGGTATTTTTAGTGTCTCCGCATACCGCAGCACACGACATAGCTTTGCAGACGATAAGTACAACCGTTTTAGAGAGAAGGGCGGACAATGTGACAATCTGGCTTATAGTCGATTCGATAACAAAAGACGAAAACGGACGGATTTCTCAGGTTAAAACTACATATTATCACATTTCACAATCTCCCGTGCAACTTTTCTGCTAGTCCTCCTCTCATGCAGATTCGTAAGGTCATAGCTCATGTCCAAGGCACCAAAGCCAGCTAAAAAGTCAATAATCGATACCTAAAACTTGAATTGTACTACTTCTTACTGGCTATTACATCAACTTAGAAGCTTCATCTGTGTTCTGCTATGGTGCTTTTAGTGTCTCCACATACCGCAGCACGCGACATAGCTTTGCAGACGATAAGTACAACCGTTTCAGAGAGAAGAGCGGCCAATGTGACGATCTGGCTTTAAGTCGATTCGATAACAAATGACGAAAACGGACGGGTTTCTCAGGTTTTTACTACATATGAACACCTTTCACATTCTCCTGTGCAACTCGGCCGCTAGTCCCCCTTTCATGCACATTCTTAAGGTCCTAGCTCATGTCCAAGGCACCGAAGCCAGCTAAAAAGTCAATAATCGATATCTAAAATTTAAATTGTACTACTTCTTACTAGCTATTACATCAACTTAGAAGCTTCATCTGTGTTCTACTATGGTGCTTTTAGTGTCTCCACATACCGCAGCACGCGACATAGATTTGCAGACGGTAAGTACAACCGTTTCAGAGAGAAGAGCGGCCAATGTGACGATCTGGCTTTAAGTCGATATTCGATAACAAAAGACGAAAACGGACGGATTTCTCAGGTTAATACTACATATTAACACTTTTCACTTTCTCCTGTGCACCTTTTCTGCTAGTCCTCCTCTCATGCAGATTCGTAAGGACATAGCTCATGTCCAAGGCACCAAAGCCAGCTAAAAAGTCAATAATCGATACCTAAAACTTGAATTGTACCACTTCTTACTGGCTATTACATCAACTTAGAAGCTTTATCTGTGTCCTACTATGGTGATTTTAGTGTCTCCGCATACCACAGCATGTGGCATAGCTTTGCAGACGATAAGTACAACCGTTTCAGAGAGAAGAGCGGCCAATGTGACGATCTGGCTTTAAGTCGATTCGATAACAAATGACGAAAATGGACGGATTTCTCAGGTTTTTACTACATATGAACACTTTTCACATTCTCCCGTGCAACTCGGCTGCTAGTCCTCCTTTCATGCCGAATCTTAAGGTCCTAGCTCATGTCCAAGGCACCAAAGCCAGCTAAAAATTCAATAATCGATACCCAAATCTTGAATTGTACTACTTCTTACTGGATATTACATCAACTTAGAAGCTTCATCTGTGTTCTACTATGGTTATTTTGGTGTCTCCGCATACCGCAGCACGCGACATAGCTTTGAAGACGATAAGTACAACCGTTTCAGAGAGAAGAGTGGCCAATGTGACGATCCGGCTTTAAGTCGATTCGATAACAAATGACGAAAATGGACGGATTTCTCAGGTCTTTACTACATATGAACACTTTTCACAATCTCCCGTGCAACTCGGCTGCTAGTCCTCCTTTCATGCAGAATCTTAAGGTCCTAGCTCATGTCCATGGCACCAAAGCCAGCTGAAAGTCAGTAATCGATAAGTAAAACTTGAATTGTACTACTTCTTACTGGCTATTACATCAACTTAGAAACTTCATCCGTGTTTTACTATGGTATTTTTAGTGTCTCCGCATACCGCAGCACACGACATAGCTTTGCAGACGATAAGTACAACCGTTTCAGAGTGAAGAGCGGCCAATGTGACGATCTGGATTTAAGTCGATTCGATAACAAATGACGAAAACGGACGGATTTCTCAGGTTAAAACTACATATTAACACATTTCACATTCTCCCGTGCAACTTTTCTGCTAGTCCTCCTCTCATGCAGATTCGTAAGGTCATAGCTCATGTCCAAGGCACCAAAGCCAGCTAAAAAGTCAATAATCGATACCTAAAACTTGAATTGTACTACTTCTTACTGGCTATTACATCAACTTAGAAGCTTCATCTGTGTTCTGCTATGGTGCTTTTAGTGTCTCCACATAACGCAGCACGCGACATAGCTTTGCAGACGATAAGTACAACCGTTTGAGAGAAGAGCGGCCAATGTGACGATCTGGCTTTAAGTCGATTCGATAACAAATGACGAAAACGGACGGATTTCTCAGATTTTTACTACATATGAACACTTTTCACATTCTCCCGTGCAACTCGGCTGCTAGTCCTCCTTTCATGCCGAATCTTATGGTCCTAGCTCATGTCCAAGGCTCCAAAGCCAGCTAAAAAGTCAATAATCGATATCTAAAATTTCAATTGTACTACTTCTTACTAGCTATGACATCAACATAGAAGCTTCATCTGTGTTCTAGTATGGTGCTTTTAGTGTCTCCACATACCGCAGCACGCGACATAGCTTTGCAGACGATATGTACAACCGTTTCAGAGAGAAGAGATGGCAATGTGACGACCTGGCTTTAAGTCGATTCAATAAAAAATGACGAAAACGGACGGATTTCTCAGGTTTTTACTACATATGAACACTTTTCACAATCTCCCATGCAATTCGGCTGCTAGTCCTCCTTTCATGCAGAATCTTAAGGTCCTAGCTCATCTGCAAGGCACCAAAGCCAGCTAAACACTTAATAATCGATACCTAAAACTGGTATTGTACTAATTCTTACTGGCTATTACATCATCTTAGAAGCTTCATCTGTGTTCTACTATGGTGCTTTTAGTGTCTCCGCATACCGCAGCACGCGACATAGCTTTGCAGACGATAAGTACAACCGTTTCAGAGAGAAGAGCGGCCAATGTGACGATCAGGCTTTAAGTCGATTCGATAACAAATGACGAAAACGGACGGATTTCTCAGGTTTTTATTACATATGAACACTTTTCACATTCTCTCGTGCAATTCGGCTGCTAGTCCTCCTTTCATGCAGAATCTTAAGGTCCTAGCTCATGTCCAAGGCACCAAAGTCAGCTAAAAAGTCAATAATCGATACCTAAAACTGGTATTGTACTAATTCTTACTGGCTATTACATCATCTTAGAAGCTTCATCTGTGTTCTACTCTGGTCCTTTTAGTGTCTCTGCATACCGCAGCACGCGACATACCTTTCAGACGATAAGTACAACCGTTTCGGAGAGAAGAGCGGCCAATGTGACGATCTGGCTTTAAGTCGATTCGATAACAAATGACGAAAACGGACGGGTTTCTCAGGTTTTTACTACATATGAACACTTTTCACATTCTCCTGTGCAACTCGGCTGCTAGTCCCCCTTTCATGCACATTCTTAAGGTCCTAGCTCATGTCCAAGGCACCAAAGCCAGCTAAAAAGTCAATAATCGATATCTAAAATTTAAATTGTACTACTTCTTACTAGCTATTACATCAACTTAGAAGCTTCATCTGTGTTCTACTATGGTGCTTTTAGTGTCTCCACATACCGCAGCACGCGACATAGATTTGCAGACGATAAGTACAACCGTTTCAGAGAGAAGAGCGGCCAATGTGACGATCTGGCTTTAAGTCGATTCGATAACAAAAGACGAAAACGGACGGATTTCTCAGGTTAATACTACATATTAACACTTTTCACATTCTCCTGTCCAACTCTTCTGCTAGTCCTCCTCTCATGCAGATTCGTAAGGACATAGCTCATGTCCAAGGCACCAAAGCCAGCTAAAAAGTCAATAATCGATACCTAAAACTTGAATTGTACCACTTCTTACTGGCTATTACATCAACTTAGAAGCTTTATCTGTGTTCTACTATGGTTATTTTGGTGTCTCCGCATACCGCAGCACGCGACATAGCTTTGCAGACGATAAGTACAACCGTTTCAGAGACAAGAGTGGCCAATGTGACGATCCGGCTTTAAGTCGATTCGATAATAAATGACGAAAACGGACGGATTTCTCAGGATTTTACTACATATGAACACTTTTCACTTTCTCCCGTGCAACTCGGCTGCTAGTCCTCCTTTCATGCAGAATCTTAAGGTCCTAGCTCATGTCCAAGGCACCAAAGCCAGCTAAAAAGTCAATAATCGATATCTAAAATTTCAATTGTACTACTTCTTACTAGCTATTACATCAACTTAGAAGCTTCATCTGTGTTCTACTATGCTGCTTTTAGTGTCTCCGCATACTGCAGCACGCGACATAGCTTTGCAGACGATAAGTGCAACCGTTTCAGAGAGAAGAGCGCCCAATGTGACGATCAGGCTTCAAGTCGATTCTATAACAAACGACGAAAACGGACGGATTTCTCACGTTTTTACTACATATGAACACTTTTCACATTCTCCAGTGCAACTCGGCTGCTAGTCCTCCTTTCATGCCGAATCTTATGGTCCTAGCTCATGTCCAAGGCACCAAAGCCAGCTAAAAAGTCAATAATCGATATCTAAAATTTCAATTGTACTTCTTCTTACTAGCTATGACATCAACATAGAAGCTTCATCTGTGTTCTAGTATGGTGCTTATAGTGTCTCCACATACCGCAGCACGCGACATAGCTTTGCAGACGATATGTACAACCGTTTCAGAGAGAATAGATGCCAATGTGACGACCTGGCTTTAAGTCGATTCCATAAAAAATGACGAAAACGGACGGATTTCTCAGGTTTTTACTACATATGAACACTTTTCACAATCTCCCATGCAATTCGGCTGCTAGTCCTCCTTTCATGGAGAATCTTAACGTCCTAGCTCATGTGCAAGGCACCAAAGCCAGCTAAACACTTAATAATCGATACCTAAAACTGGTATTGTACTAAATCTTACTGGCTATTACATCATCTTAGAAGCTTCATCTGTGTTCTACTATGGTGCTTTTAGTGTCTCCGCACACCGCAGCACGCGACTTAGCTTTGCAGACGATAAGTACAACCGTTTCGGAGAGAAGAGCGTACAATGTGACGATCTGGCTTTAAGTCGATTCGATAACAAATGACGAAAACGGACGGATTTCTCAGGTTTTTATTACATATGAACACTTTTCACATTCTCCCGTGCAACTCGGCTGCTAGTCCTCCTTTCATGCCGAATCTTAAGGTCCTAGCTCATGTCCAAGGCACCAAAGCCAGCTAAAAATTCAATAATCGATGCCCAAATCTTGAATTGTACTACTTCTTACTGGCTATTACATCAACTTAGAAGCTTCATCTGTGTTCTACTATGGTTATTTTGGTGTCTCCGCATACCGCAGCACGCGACATAGCTTTGCAGACGATAAGTACAACCGTTTCAGAGAGGAGAGCGGCCAATGTGACGATCTGGCTTTAAGTCGATTCGTTAACAAATGACGATGGCGAACGGATCTCTCAGGTTTTTACTACATATGAACACTTTTCACAATCTCCCGTGCAACTCGGCTGCTAGTCCTCCTTTCATGCAGAATCTTAAGGTCCTAGCTCATGTCCATGGCACCAAAGCCAGCTGAAACGTCAATAATCGATACCTAAAACTTGAATTGTACTACCTCTTACTGGCTATTACATCAACTTAGAAGCTTCATCTGTGTTCTACTATGCTGCTTTTAGTGTCTCCGCATACTGCAGCACGCGACATAGCTTTGCAGACGATAAGTGCAACCGTTTCAGAGAGACGAGCGCCCAATGTGACGATCAGGCTTTAAATCGATTCTATAACAAACGACGAAAACGGACGGATTTCTCAGGTTTTTACTCCATATGAACACTTTTCACATTCTCCAGTGCAACTCGGCTGCTAGTCCCGCTTTCATGCAGAATCTTAAGGTCCTAGCTCATGTCCAAGGCACCAAAGCCAGCTAAAAAGTCAATAATCGATACCTAAAACTGGAATTGTACTACTTCTTACTGGCTATTACATCAACTTAGAAGCTTCATCTGTGTTCTACTATGGTGCTTTTAGTGTCTCCGCATACCGCAGCACGCGACATAGCTTTCAGACGATAAGTACAGCCGTTTCAGAGAGAAGGGCGGACAATGTTAAGATCTGGCCTTCAGTCGACTCGATAACAAAAGACGAAAACGGACGGATTTCTCAGGTTAATACTACATATGAGCACATTTCACATTCTCCCATGCAACTTTTCTGCTAGTCTCCCTCTCTTGCAGATTCCTAGGGTCCTAGCTCATGTCCAAGGCACCAAAGCCAGCTAAAAAGTCAATAATCGATACCTAAAACTTGAATTGTACTACTTCTTACTGGCTATTACATCAACTTAGAAGCTTCATCTGAGTCCTACTAAGGTGATTTTAGTGTCTCCACATACCGCAGCACGCGACATAGCTTTCAAGACGATAAGTACAACCGTTTCAGAGAGAAGAGCGGCCAATGTGACGATCCGGCTTTAAGTCGATTCGGTAATATATGACGATAACGAACGTATTTCTCAGGTTTTTACTACATATGAACACTTTTCACATTCTCCCATGCATCTCGGCTGCTAGTCCTCCTTTCATGCAGAATCTTAAGGTCCTAGCTCATGTCCAAGGCACCAAAGCCAGCTAAAATTTAATAATCGATACCTTAAACTTTAATTGTACTACCTCTTACTGGCTATTACATCAACTTATTAGCTTCATCTGTGTTCTACTATGGTGCTTTTAGTGTCTCCACATACCGCAGCACTCGACATAGCTTTGCAGACGATAAGTACAACCGTTTCAGAGAGAAGAGCGTCCAATGTGACGATCTGGCTTTAAGTCGATTCGATAACAAATGTCGAAAACGGTCGGATTTCTCAGGTTTTTACTACATATGAACACTTTTTACATTCTCACGTGCAAGGCGGCTGTTAGTCCTCCTTTCATGCAGAATCTTAAGGTCCTAGCTCATGTCCAAGGCACCAAAGCCAGCTAAAAAGTCAATTATCGATATCTAAAATTTCAATTGTACTACTTCTTACTAGCTATTACATCAATTTAGAAGCTTCATCTGTGTTCTACTATGCTGCTTTTAGTGTCTCCGCATACTGCAGCACGCGACATAGCTTTGCAGACGATAAGTGCAACCGTTTCAGAGAGAAGGGCGGCCAATGTCACGATCTGGCTTTAGGTCGATTCGATAACAAATGACGAAAACGGAAGGATTTCTCAGGTTTTTACTACATATGAACACTTTTCATATTCTCCCAGGCAAGTCAGCTGCTAGTCCTCCTTTCATGCAGAATCTTAAGGTCCTAGCTCATGTCCAAGTCACGAAAGCCAGCTAAAACATCAATAATCGATACCTAAAACTTGAATTGTACTACCTCTTACTGGCTATTACATCAACTTAGAAGCTTCATCTGTGTTCTACTATGGTGATTTTAGTGTCTCCACATACCGCAGCACTCGACATAGCTTTGCAGACGATAAATACAACCGTTTCAGAGAGAAGAGCGGCCAATGTGACGATCTGGCTTTAAGACGATTCGATAACCAATGACGAAAACGTACGGATATCTCGGGTTTTTACCACATATGAACACTTTTCACTTTCTCCCGTGCAACTCGGCTGCTAGTCCTCCTTTCATGCAGAATCTTAAGGTCCTAGCTCATGTCCAAGGCACCAAAGCCAGCTAAAAAGTCAATAATCGATATCTAAAATTTCAATTGTACTACTTCTTACTAGCTATTACATCAACTTAGAAGCTTCATCTGTGTTCTACTATGCTGCTTTTAGTGTTTCCGCATACTGCAGCACGCGACATAGCTTTGCAGACGATAAGTGCAACCGTTTCAGAGAGAAGAGCGCCCAATGTGACGATCAGGCTTTAAGTCGATTCTATAACAAACGACGAAAACGGACGGATTTCTCAGGTTTTTACTACATATGAACACTTTTCACATTCTCCAGTGCAACTCGGCTGCTAGTCCTGCTTTCATGCAGAATCTTAAGGTCCTAGCTCATGTCCAAGGCACCAAAGCCAGCTAAAAAGTCAATAATCGATACCTAAAACTGGAATCGTACTACTTCTTACTGGCTATTACATCAACTTAGAAGCTTCATCTGTGTTCTACTATGGTGCTTTTAGTGTCTCCACATACCGCAGCACGCGACATAGCTTTCAGACGATAAGTACAGCCGTTTCAGAGAGAAGGGCGGACAATGATACGATCTGGCCTTTAGTCGACTCGATAACAAAAGACGAAAACGGACGGATTTCTCAGGTTTTTACTACATATGAACACTTTTCACATTCTCACGTGCAAGGCGGCTGTTAGTCCTCCTTTCATGCAGAATCTTAAGGTCCTAGCTCATGTCCAAGGCACCAAAGCCAGCTAAAAATTTAATAATCGATACCTTAAACTTGAATTATACTACCTCTTACTGGCTATTACATCAACTTATAAGCTTCATCTGTGTTCTACTATGGTGCTTTTAGTGTCTCCACATACCGCAGCACTCGACATAGCTTTGCAGTCGATAAGTACAACCGTTTCAGAGAGAAGAGAGTCCAATGTGACGATCTGGCTTTAAGTCGATTCGATAACAAATGACGAAAACGGTCGGATTTCTCAGGTTTTTACTACATATGAACACTTTTCACATTCTCACGTGCAAGGCGGCTGTTAGTCCTCCTTTCATGCAGAATCTTAAGGTCCTAGCTCATGTCCAAGGCACCAAAGCCAGCTAAAAAGTCGATTTATCGATATCTAAAACTGGAATTGTACTACTTCTTACTGGCTATTACATCAACTTAGAAGCTTCATCTGTGTTCTACTATGGTGCTTTTAGTGTCTCCACATGCCGCAGCACGCGACATAGCTTTGCAGACGATAAGTACAACCGTTTCAGAGAGAAGAGCAGCCAATGTGACGATTGGCTTGAAGACGAATCGATAACCAATGACGAAAACGTATGGATTTCTCCGGTTTTTACTACATATGAACACTTTTCACATTCTCCCGTACAACTCGGCTGCTAGTCCTTCTTTACTGCAGAATCTTAAGGTCCTAGCTCATGTCCAAGGCACCAAAGCCAGCTAAAAAGTCAATAATCGATACCTAAAACTTGAATTGTACTACTTCTTACTGGCTATTACATCAACTTAGAAGCTTCATCTGTGTTCTACTATGGTGATTTTAGTGTCTCCACATACCGCAGCACTCGACATAGCTTTGCAGACGATAAGTACAACCGTTTCAGAGAGAAGAGCGGCCAATGTGACGATCAGGCTTTAAGTCGATTCGATAACCAATGACGAAAACGTATGGATTTCTCAGGTTTTTACTACATATGAACACTTTTCACATTCTCCCGTACAACTCGGCTGCTAGTCCTTCTTTCATGCAGAATCTTAAGGTCCTAGCTCATGTCCAAGGCACCAAAGCCAGCTACCAAGTCAATAATCGATACCTAAAACTTGAATTGTACTACTTCTTACTGGCTATTACATCAACTTAGAAGCTTCATCTGTGTTCTACTATGGTGCATTTAGTGTCTCTACATACAGCAGCACGCTACATAGCTTTGCAGACGATAAGTACAACCGTTTCAGAGAGGAGAGCGGCCAATGTGACGATCTGGCTTTAAGTCGATTCGTTAACAAATGACGATGGCGAACGGATCTCTCAGGTTTTTACTACATATGAACACTTTTCACAATCTCCCGTGCAACTCGGCTGCTAGTCCTCCTTTCATGCAGAATCTTAAGGTCCTAGCTCATGTCCAAGGCACCAAAGCCAGCTAAAAAGTCAATAATCGATACTTAAACCTTGAATTGTACTACCTCTTACTAGCTATTACGTCAACTTAGAAGCTTCATCTGTGTTCTACTATGGTGCTTTTAGTGTCTCCACATACCGCAGCACGCGACATAGCTTTGCAGACGATAAGTACAACCGTTTCAGAGAAAAGAGCAGCCAATGTGACGATCTTGCTTTAAGACGAATCGATAACCAATGACGAAAACGTATGGATTTCTCAGGTTTTTACTACATATGAACACTTTTCACATTCTCCCTTAAACTCGGCTGCTAGTCCTTCTTTCATGCAGAATCTTAAGGTCCTAGCTCATGTCCAAGGCACCAAAGCCATCTACAAAGTCAAAAATCGATACCTAAAACTTGAATTGTACTACTTCTTACAGGCTATTACATCAACTTACAAGCTTCATCTGTGTTCTACTATGGTGCATTTAGTGTCTCTGCATACCGCAGCACGCGACATAGCTTTGCAGACGATAAGTACAACCGTTTCAGAGAGGAGAGCGGCCAATGTGACGATCTGGCTTTAAGTCGATTCCATAACAAATGACGAAAACGGACGGATTTCTCAGGTTTTTACTACATATGAACACTTTTCACATTCTCCCGTGCAACTCAGCTGCTAGCCCTCCTTTCATGCAGAATCTTAAGGTCCTAGCTCATGTCCAAGGCACCAAAGCCAGCTAAAAGTCAATAATCTATACCTAAAACTGGTATTGTACTACTTCTTACTAGCTATTACATCAACTTAGAAGCTTCATCTGTGTTCTACTATGCTGCTTTTAGTGTGTCCACAAACCGCAGCACGCGACATAGCATTGCAGACGATAAGTACAACAGCGTCAGAGGAAAGAGCGGCCAATGTGACGATCTGGCTTTAAGTCGATTCCATAACAAATGACGAAAACGGACGGATTTCTCAGGTTTTTACTACATATGAACACTTTTCACATTCTCCCGTGCAACTCGGCTGCTAACCCTCCTTTCATGCAGAATCTTAAGGTCCTAGCTCATGTCCAAGTCACCAAAGCCAGCTAAAAGTCAATAATCCATACCCAAAACTGGTATTGTACTAATTCTTACTGGCTATTACATCATCTTAGAAGCTTCATCTGTGTTCTACTATGGTGCTTTTAGTGTCTCCACATGCCGCAGCACGCGACATAGCTTTGCAGACGATAAGTACAACCGTTTCAGAGAGAAGAGCAGCCAATGTGACGATTGGCTTGAAGACGAATCGATAACCAATGACGAAAACGTATGGATTTCTCAGGTTTTTACTACATATGAACACTTTTCACATTCTCCCGTACAACTCGGCTGCTAGTCCTTCTTTCATGCAGAATCTTAAGGTCCTAGCTCATGTCCAAGGCACCAAAGCCAGCTAAAAAGTCAATAATCGATACCTAAAACTTGAATTGTACTACTTCTTACTGGCTATTACATCAACTTAGAAGCTTCATCTGTGTTCTACTATGGTGATTTTAGTGTCTCCACATACCGCAGCACTCGACATAGCTTTGCAGACGATAAGTACAACCGTTTCCGAGAGAAAAGCGGCCAATGTGACGATCAGGCTTTAAGTCGATTTTATAACCAATGACGAAAACGTATGGATTTCTCAGGTTTTTACTACATATGAACACTTTTCACATTCTCCCGTACAACTCGGCTGCTAGTCCTTCTTTCATGCAGAATCTTAAGGTCCTAGCTCATGTCCAAGGCACCAAAGCCAGCTACCAAGTCAATAATCGATACCTAAAACTTGAATTGTACTACTTCTTACTGGCTATTACATCAACTTAGAAGCTTCATCTGTGTTCTACTATGGTGCATTTAGTGTCTCTGCATACCGCAGCACGCGACATAGCTTTGCAGACGATAAGTACAACCGTTTCAGAGAGGAGAGCGGCCAATGTGACGATCTGGCTTTAAGTCGATTCCATAACAAATGACGAAAACGGACGGATTTCTCAGGTTTTTACTACATATGAACACTTTTCACATTCTCCCGTGCAACTCAGCTGCTAGCCCTCCTTTCATGCAGAATCTTAAGGTCCTAGCTCATGTCCAAGGCACCAAAGCCAGCTAAAAGTCAATAATCTATACCTAAAACTGGTATTGTACTAATTCTTACTGGCTATTACATCATCTTAGAAGCTTCATCTGTGTTCTACTATGGTGCTTTTAGTGTCTCCGCATACTGCCGCACTCGACATAGCTTTGCAGACGATAAATACAACCGTTTCGGAGAGAAGAGCGGGCAATGTGAAGATCTGGCTTTAAGTCGATTCGATAACAAATGACAAAACGGACGGACTTCTCAGGTTTTTACTACATATGAACACTTTTCACATTCTCCCGTGCAACTCGGCTGCTAGTCCTCCTTTCATGCAGAATCTTAAGGTCCTAGCTCATGTCCAAGGCACCAAAGCCAGCAAAAAGTCAATAATCGATATCTAAAATTCCAATTGTACTACTTCTTACTAGCTATTACATCAACTCAGAAGCTTCATCTGTGTTCTACTATGGTGCTTTTAGTGTCTCCGCATACCGCAGCACGCGACATAGTTTTGCAGACGATAAGTACAACCGTTTCAGAGAGAAGAGTGGCCAATGTGACGATCCGGTTTTAAGTCGATTCGATAACAAATGACAAAACGGACGGACTTCTCAGGTTTTTACTACATATGAACACTTTTCACATTCTCCCGTGCAACTCGGCTGCTAGTCCTCCTTTCATGCAGAATCTTAAGGTCCTAGCTCATGTCCAAGGCACCAAAGCCAGGTAAAAAGTCAATAATCGATACTTAAAACTTGAATTGTACTACCTCTTACTAGCTATTACGTCAACTTAGAAGCTTCATCTGTGTTCTACTATGGTGCTTTTAGTGTCTCCACATACCGCAGCACGCGACATAGCTTTGCAGACGATAAGTACAACCGTTTCAGAGAAAAGAGCAGCCAATGTGACGATCTGGCTTTAAGACGAATCGATAACCAATGACGAAAACGTATGGATTTCTCATGTTTTTACTACATATGAACACTTTTCACATTCTCCCGTACAACTCGGCTGCTAGTCCTTCTTTCATGCAGAATCTTAAGGTCCTAGCTCATGTCCAAGGCACCAAAGCCAGCTACAAAGTCAATAATCGATACCTAAAACTTGAATTGTACTACTTCTTACTGGCTATTACATCAACTTAGAAGCTTCATCTGTGTTCTACTATGGTGCATTTAGTGTCTCTGCATACCGCAGCACGCGACATAGCTTTGCAGACGATAAGTACAACCGTTTCAGAGAGGAGAGCGGCCAATGCGACGATCTGGCTTTAAGTCGATTACATAACAAATGACGAAAACGGACGGATTTCTCAGGTTTTTACTACATATGAACACTTTTCACATTCTCCCGTGCAACTCAGCTGCTAGCCCTCCTTTCATGCAGAATCTTAAGGTCCTAGCTCATGTCCAAGGCACCAAAGCCAGCTAAAAGTCAATAATCGATACCTAAAACTGGTATTGTACTAATTCTTACTGGCTATTACATCATCTTACAAGCTTCATCTGTGTTCTACTATGGTGCTTTTAGTGTCTCCGCATACCGCAGCACGCAACATAGCTTTCAGACGATAAATACAACCGTTTCGGAGAGACGAGCGGGCAATGTGACGATCTGGCTTTAAGTCGATTCGATAACAAATAACGAAAACCGACGGATTTCTCAGGTTTTTACCACATATGAACACTTTTCACATTCTCCCGTGCAACTCGGCTGCTAGTCCTCCTTTCATGCAGAATCTTAAGGTCCTAGCTCATGTCCAAGGCACCAAAGCCAGCTAAAAAGTCAATAATCGATATCTAAAATTCCAATTGTACTACTTCTTACTAGCTATTACATCAACTTAGAAGCTTCATCTGTGTTCTACTATGGTGCTTTTAGTGTCTCCGCATACCGCAGCACGCGACATAGCTTTGCAGACGATAAGTACAACCGTTTCAGAGAGAAGAGCGGCCAATGTCACGATCCGGTTTTAAGTCGATTCGATAACAAATGACGAAAATGGACCGATTTCTCAGGTTTTTACTACATATGAAAACTTTTCACATTCTCCCGTGCAACTCGGCTGCTAGTCCTCCTTTCATGCTGAATCTTAAGGTCCTAGCTCATGTCCAACGCACCAAAGCCAGCTAAAAGTCAATAATCGATACCTAAAACTGGTATTGTACTAATTCTTACTGGCTATTACATCATCTTAGAAGCTGCATCTGTGTTCTACTATGGTGCTTTTAGTGTCCCCGCATACCGCAGCACGCGACATAGCTTTCAGACGATAAGTACAACCGTTTCGGAGAGAAGAGCGGCCAATGTGACGATCTGGCTTTAAGTCGATTCGATAACAAATGACAAAACGGACGGACTTCTCACGTTTTTACTACATATGAACACTTTTCACATTCTCCCGTGCAACTCGGCTGCTAGTCCTCCTTTCATGCAGAATCTTAAGGTCCTAGCTCATGTCCAAGGCACCAAAGCCAGCTAAAAAGTCAATAATCGATATCTAAAATTCCAATTGTACTACTTCTTACTAGCTATTACATCAACGTAGAAGCTTCATCTGTGTTCTACTATGGTGCTTTTAGTGTCTCCGCATACCGCAGCACGCGACATAGCTTTGCAGACGATAAGTACAACCGTTTCAGAGAGAAGAGCGGCCAATGTCACGATCCGGTTTTAAGTCGATTCGATAACAAATGACGAAAATGGACCGATTTCTCAGGTTTTTACTACATATGAAAACTTTTCACATTCTCCCGTGCAACTCGGCTGCAAGTCCTCCTTTCATGCAGAATCTTAAGGTCCTAGCTCATGTCCAATTCACCAAAGCCAGCTAAAAAGTCAATAATCGGTACTTAAAACTTGAATTGTACTACCTCTTACTGGCTATTACATCAACTTAGAAGCTTCATCTGTGTTCTACTATGGTGCATTTAGTGTCTCTGCATACCGCAGCACGCGACATAGCTTTGCAGACGATAAGTACAACCGTTTCAGAGAGGAGAGCGGCCAATGTGACGATCTGGCTTTAAGTCGATTCCACAACAAATGACGAAAACTGACGGATTTCTCAGGTTTTTACTACATATGAACACTTTTCACATTCTCCCGTGCAACTCAGCTGCTAGCCCTCCTTTCATGCAGAATCTTAGGGTCTAGCTCATGTCCAAGGCACCAAAGCCAGCTAAAAGTCAATAATCGATAAGTAAAACTTGAATTGTACTACTTCTTACTGGCTATTAAATCAACACAGAAGCTTCATCTGTGTTCTACTATGGTGATTTTAGTGTCTCCGCATACCGCAGAACGCGACATAGCTTTGCAGACGATAAGTACAACCGTTTCAGAGAGCAGAGCGGCCAATGTGACGATCTGGCTTAAAGTCCATTCGATAAGAAATGACGATAACGAACGGATTTCTCAGGTTTTTACTACGTATGAACACTTTTCACATTGTCCCGTGCAACTCGGCTGCTAGTCCTCCTTTCATGCAGAATCTTATGGTCCTAGCTCATGTCCAAGGCACCAAAGCCAGCTAAAAAGTCAATAATCGATACCTAAAACTTGAGTTCTACTACTTCTTACTGGCTATTACATCAACTTAGAAGCTTCATCTGTGTTCTGCTATGGTGCTTTTAGAGTCTCCACATACCGCAGCACTGCGACATAGCTTTGCGGACGATAAGTACAACCGTTTCAGAGAGAAGAGCGGCCAATGTGACGATCTGGCTTTAAGTCGATTCGATAACAAATGACGAACACGGACGGATTTCACAGGTTTTTACTACATATGAACACTTTTCACATTCTCCCATGCAACTCGGCTGCTAGTCCTCCTTTTATGTAGAATCTTAAGGTCCTAGCTCATGTCCAAGACACCAAAGCCAGCTAAAAAGTCAATAATCGATACCTAAAATTCCAATTGTACTACTTCTTACTAGCTATTACATCAACGTAGAAGCTTCATCTGTGTTCTACTATGGTGCTTTTAGTGTCTCCGCATACCGCAGCACGCGACATAGCTTTGCAGACGATAAGTACAACCGTTTCAGAGAGAAGAGCGGCCAATGTCACGATCCGGTTTTAAGTCGATTCGATAACAAATGACGAAAATGGACCGATTTCTCAGGTTTTTACTACATATGAAAACTTTTCACATTCTCCCGTGCAACTCGGCTGCAAGTCCTCCTTTCATGCAGAATCTTAAGGTCCTAGCTCATGTCCAATTCACCAAAGCCAGCTAAAAAGTCAATAATCGGTACTTAAAACTTGAATTGTACTACCTCTTACTGGCTATTACATCAACTTAGAAGCTTCATCTGTGTTCTACTATGGTGCATTTAGTGTCTCTGCATACCGCAGCACGCGACATAGCTTTGCAGACGATAAGTACAACCGTTTCAGAGAGGAGAGCGGCCAATGTGACGATCTGGCTTTAAGTCGATTCCACAACAAATGACGAAAACTGACGGATTTCTCAGGTTTTTACTACATATGAACACTTTTCACATTCTCCCGTGCAACTCAGCTGCTAGCCCTCCTTTCATGCAGAATCTTAGGGTCTAGCTCATGTCCAAGGCACCAAAGCCAGCTAAAAGTCAATAATCGATAAGTAAAACTTGAATTGTACTACTTCTTACTGGCTATTACATCAAATTAGAAGCTTGATCTGTGGTCTACTATGGTGCCTTTAGTGTCTCCGCATACCGCAGCAATGCGACATAGCTTTGCAGACGATAAGTACAACCGTTTCAGAGAGTAGAGCGGAAAATGTGACGATCTGGCTTTAAGTCGATTCGATAACAAATGACGATGGCGAACGGATCTCTCAGGTTTTTACTACATATGAGCACTTTTCACATTCTCTCGTGCAACTTGGCTGCTAGTCCTCCTCTCATGCAGATTCTTAGGGTCCTAGTTCATGTCCAAGGCACCAAAGCCAGCTAAAAAGTCAATAATCGGTACCTAAAACTTGAATTGTACTACTTCTTACTGGCTATTAAATCAACACAGAAGCTTCATCTGTGTTCTACTATGGTGATTTTAGTGTCTCCGCATACCGCAGAACGCGACATAGCTTTGCAGACGATAAGTACAACCGTTTCAGAGAGCAGAGCGGCCAATGTGACGATCTGGCTTAAAGTCCATTCGATAAGAAATGACGATAACGAACGGATTTCTCAGGTTTTTACTACGTATGAACACTTTTCACATTGTCCCGTGCAACTCGGCTGCTAGTCCTCCTTTCATGCAGAATCTTATGGTCCTAGCTCATGTCCAAGGCACCAAAGCCAGCTAAAAAGTCAATAATCGATACCTAAAACTTGAATTGTACTACTTCTTACTGGCTATTACATCAAATTAGAAGCTTGATCTGTGGTCTACTATGGTGCCTTTAGTGTCTCCGCATACCGCAGCAATGCGACATAGCTTTGCAGACGATAAGTACAACCGTTTCAGAGAGTAGAGCGGAAAATGTGACGATCTGGCTTTAAGTCGATTCGATAACAAATGACGATGGCGAACGGATCTCTCAGGTTTTTACTACATATGAGCACTTTTCACATTCTCTCGTGCAACTTGGCTGCTAGTCCTCCTCTCATGCAGATTCTTAGGGTCCTAGTTCATGTCCAAGGCACCAAAGCCAGCTAAAAAGTCAATAATCGGTACCTAAAACTTGAATTGTACTACTTCTTACTGGCTATTAAATCAACACAGAAGCTTCATCTGTGTTCTACTATGGTGATTTTAGTGTCTCCGCATACCGCAGAACGCGACATAGCTTTGCAGACGATAAGTACAACCGTTTCAGAGAGCAGAGCGGCCAATGTGACGATCTGGCTTAAAGTCCATTCGATAAGAAATGACGATAACGAACGGATTTCTCAGGTTTTTACTACGTATGAACACTTTTCACATTGTCCCGTGCAACTCGGCTGCTAGTCCTCCTTTCATGCAGAATCTTATGGTCCTAGCTCATGTCCAAGGCACCAAAGCCAGCTAAAAAGTCAATAATCGATACCTAAAACTTGAGTTCTACTACTTCTTACTGGCTATTACATCAACTTAGAAGCTTCATCTGTGTTCTGCTATGGTGCTTTTAGAGTCTCCACATACCGCAGCACTGCGACATAGCTTTGCGGACGATAAGTACAACCGTTTCAGAGAGAAGAGCGGCCAATGTGACGATCTGGCTTTAAGTCGATTCGATAACAAATGACGAACACGGACGGATTTCACAGGTTTTTACTACATATGAACACTTTTCACATTCTCCCATGCAACTCGGCTGCTAGTCCTCCTTTTATGTAGAATCTTAAGGTCCTAGCTCATGTCCAAGACACCAAAGCCAGCTAAAAAGTCAATAATCGATACCTAAAATTCCAATTGTACTACTTCTTACTAGCTATTACATCAACGTAGAAGCTTCATCTGTGTTCTACTATGGTGCATTTAGTGTCTCTGCATACCGCAGCACGCGACATAGCTTTGCAGACGATAAGTACAACCGTTTCAGAGAGGAGAGCGGCCAATGTGACGATCTGGCTTTAAGTCGATTCCACAACAAATGACGAAAACTGACGGATTTCTCAGGTTTTTACTACATATGAACACTTTTCACATTCTCCCGTGCAACTCAGCTGCTAGCCCTCCTTTCATGCAGAATCTTAGGGTCTAGCTCATGTCCAAGGCACCAAAGCCAGCTAAAAGTCAATAATCGATAAGTAAAACTTGAATTGTACTACTTCTTACTGGCTATTACATCAAATTAGAAGCTTGATCTGTGGTCTACTATGGTGCCTTTAGTGTCTCCGCATACCGCAGCAATGCGACATAGCTTTGCAGACGATAAGTACAACCGTTTCAGAGAGTAGAGCGGAAAATGTGACGATCTGGCTTTAAGTCGATTCGATAACAAATGACGATGGCGAACGGATCTCTCAGGTTTTTACTACATATGAGCACTTTTCACATTCTCTCGTGCAACTTGGCTGCTAGTCCTCCTCTCATGCAGATTCTTAGGGTCCTAGTTCATGTCCAAGGCACCAAAGCCAGCTAAAAAGTCAATAATCGGTACCTAAAACTTGAATTGTACTACTTCTTACTGGCTATTAAATCAACACAGAAGCTTCATCTGTGTTCTACTATGGTGATTTTAGTGTCTCCGCATACCGCAGAACGCGACATAGCTTTGCAGACGATAAGTACAACCGTTTCAGAGAGCAGAGCGGCCAATGTGACGATCTGGCTTAAAGTCCATTCGATAAGAAATGACGATAACGAACGGATTTCTCAGGTTTTTACTACGTATGAACACTTTTCACATTGTCCCGTGCAACTCGGCTGCTAGTCCTCCTTTCATGCAGAATCTTATGGTCCTAGCTCATGTCCAAGGCACCAAAGCCAGCTAAAAAGTCAATAATCGATACCTAAAACTTGAGTTCTACTACTTCTTACTGGCTATTACATCAACTTAGAAGCTTCATCTGTGTTCTGCTATGGTGCTTTTAGAGTCTCCACATACCGCAGCACTGCGACATAGCTTTGCGGACGATAAGTACAACCGTTTCAGAGAGAAGAGCGGCCAATGTGACGATCTGGCTTTAAGTCGATTCGATAACAAATGACGAACACGGACGGATTTCACAGGTTTTTACTACATATGAACACTTTTCACATTCTCCCATGCAACTCGGCTGCTAGTCCTCCTTTTATGTAGAATCTTAAGGTCCTAGCTCATGTCCAAGGCACCAAAGCCAGCTAAAAAGTCAATAATCGATACCTAAAACTTGAAATGTACTACATCTTACTGGCTATTACATCAACTTAGAAGCTTCATCTGTGTTCTACTATGGTGCTTTTAGTGTCTCCGCATACCGCAGCACGCGACATAGCTTTGCAGACGATAAGTACAACCGTTTCAGAGAGAAGAGCGCCAATGTGACGATCTGGTTTTACGTCTATTCGATAGCAAATGACGAAAACGAACGGATTTCTCAGGTTTTTACTACATATGAACTCTTTTCACATTCTCCCTTGCAATTCGGCTGCTAGTCCTCCTTTCATGCAGAATCTTAAGGTCCTAGCTCATGTCCAAGGCACCAAAGCCAGCTGAAAAGGCAATAATCGATACCTAAAACTTGAATTGTACTACTTCTTACTGGCTATTACATCATCTTAGAAGCTTCGTCTGTGTTGTACTATGGTGCTTTTAGTGTGTCCACAAACCGCAGCACGCGACATAGCTTTGCAGACGATAAGTACAACCGTTTCAGAGAGCAGAGCGGCCAATGTGACGATCTGGCTTTAAGTCGATTCCATAACAAACGACGAAAACGGACGGATTTCTCAGTTTTTTACTACGTATGAACACTTTTCACATTGTCCCGTGCAACTCGGCTGCTAGTCCTCCTTTCATGCAGAATCTAATGGTCCTAGCTCATGTCCAAGGCACCAAAGCCAGCTAAAAAGTCAATAATCGATACCTAAAACTTGAGTTGTACTACTTCTTACTGGCTATTACATCAACTTAGAAGCTTCATCTGTGTTCTGCTATGGTGCTTTTAGAGTCTCCACATACCGCAGCACTGCGACATAGCTTTGCAGTCTATAAGTACAACCGTTTCAGAGAGAAGAGCGCCAATGTGACGATCTGGTTTTACGTCTATTCGATAGCAAATGACGAAAACGAACGGATTTCTCAGGTTTTTACTACATATGAACACTTTTCACAATCTCCCGTGCAATTCGGCTGCTAGTCCTCCTTTCATGCAGAATCTTAATGTCCTAGCTCATGTCCAACGCACCAAAGCCAGCTAAAAAGTCAATAATCGATACCTAAAACTTGAATTGTACTACTTCTTACTGGCTATTACATCATCTTAGAAGCTTCATCTGTTTTGTACTATGGTGCTTTTAGTGTGTCCACAAACCGCAGCACGCGACATAGCTTTGCAGACGATAAGTACAACCGTTTCAGAGAGAAGAGCGGCCAATGTGACGATCTGGCTTTAAGTCGATTCCATAACAAATGACGAAAACGGACGGATTTCTCAGTTTTTTAATACATATGAACACTTTTCACAATCTCCCATGCAATTCGGCTGCTAGTCCTCCTTTCATGCAGAATCTTAATGTCCTAGCTCATGTCCAAGGCACCAAAGCCAGCTAAAAAGTCAATAATCGATACCTAAAACTGGTATTGTACTAATCCTTACTGGCTATTACATCAACTTAGAAGCATCATCTGTGTTCTACTATGGTGATTTTAGTGTCTCCGCATACCGCAGCACGCGACATATCTTTGCAGACGATAAGTACAACCGTTTCAGAGAGAAGAGTGGCCAATGTGTCGATCTGGCTTTAAGTCGATTCGATAACAAATGACGAAAACGGACGGATTTCTCAGGTTTTTACTCCATATGAACACTTTTCACAATTTCCCGTGCAATTCGGCTGGTGGTCCTCCTTTCATGCAGAATCTTAAGGTCCTAGCTCATGTCCAAGGCACCAAAGCCAGCTAAAAAGTCAATAATCGATATCTAAAATTTCAATTGTACTACTTCTTACTGGCTATTACATCAACTTAGAAGCTTCATCTGTGTTCTGCTATGGTGCTTTTAGAGTCTCCACATACCGCAGCACGCGACATAGCTTTGCAGACGATAAGTACAACCGTTTCAGAGAGAAGAGCGGCCAATGTGACGATCTGGCTTTAAGTCGATTCGATAACAAATGACGAAAACGGACGGATTTCACAGGTTTTTACTACATATGAACACTTTTCACATTCTCCCGTGCAACTCGGCTGCTAGTCCTCCTTTCATGCAGAATCTTAAGGTCCTCGCTCATGTCCAAGGCACCAAAGCCAGCTAAAAAGTCAATAATCGATACATAAAACTTGAATTGTACTGCTTCTTACTGGCTATTACATCATCTTAGAAGCTTCATCTGTGTTGTACTATGGTGCTTTTAGTGTGTCCACAAACCGCAGCACGCGACATAGCTTTGCAGACGATAAGTACAACCGTTTCTGAGAGATGAGCGGCCAATGTGACGATCTGGCTTTAAGTCGATTCGATAACAAATGACGAAATGGACGGATTTCTCAGGTTTTTACTACATATGAACACTTTTCACAATCTTCCGTGCAATTCGGCTGCTAGTCCTCCTTTCATGCAGAATCTTAAGGTCCTAGATCATGTCCAAGGCTCCAAAGCCAGCTAAAAAGTCAATAATCGATACCTAAAACTGGTACTATTTCTTACTGGCAATTACATCATCTTAGAAGCTTCATCTGTGTTCTACTATGGTGCTTTTAGTCTCTCCGAATACCGCAGCACGCGACATAGCTTTCAGACGATAAGTACAACCGTTTCAGAGAGAAGAGCGGCCATTGTGACGATCTGGCTTTAGGTCGATTCGATAACAAATGATGGAAGCGGACGGATTTCTCAGGTTTTTACTACATATGAACACTTTTCACATTCTCCCATCCAACTCGGCTGCTAGTCCTCCTTTCATGCAGAATCTTAAGGTCCTAGCTCATGTCCAAGGCACCAAAGCCAGCTAAAAAGTCAATAATCGATACCTAAAACTGGTCATGTACTAACCTTACTGGCTATTACATCATCTTTGAAGCTTCATCTGTGTTCTACTATGGTGCTTTTAGTGTCTTCGCATACCCCAGCATGCGACGTAGCTTTCAGACGATAAGTACAACCGTTTCAGAGAGAGGAGCGGCCAATGTGACGATCTGGCTTTAAGTCGATTCAATAACAAATGACGAAAACGTACGGATTTCTCAGGTTTTTACTACATATGAACACTTTTCACATCCTCCTGTGCAACTCGGCTGCTAGTCCTCCGTTCATGCAGAATCTTAGGGTCCTAGCTCATGTCCAAGGCACCAAAGCCAGCTAAAAAGTCAATAATC
The DNA here is from genome assembly GCF_023897955.1 of Schistocerca gregaria. Taxonomy (NCBI): domain Eukaryota; kingdom Metazoa; phylum Arthropoda; class Insecta; order Orthoptera; family Acrididae; genus Schistocerca; species Schistocerca gregaria. The sequence goes on from NC_064928.1 coordinate 262,280,041, forward strand.
GATACCTAAAACTGGTATTGTACTAATTCTTACTGGCTATTACATCATCTTATAAGCTTCATCTGTGTTTTACTATGGTGCTTTTAGTGTCTTCGCATACCGCAGCACGCGACATAGCTTTCAGACGATAAGTACAACCGTTTCAGAGAGAAGAGCGGCCAATGTGACGATCTGGCTTTAAGTCGATTCGACAACAAATGACGAAAACGGACGGATTTCTCAGGTTTTTACTACATGTGAACACTTTTCACATTTTCCCATGCAACTCGGCTGCTAGTCCTCCTTTCATGCAGAATCTTATGGTCCTAGCTCATGTCCAAGGCACCAAAGCCGGCTAAAAAGTCAATAATCGATAGCTAAAACTTGAGTTTTACTACTTCTTACTAGCTATTACATCTACTTAGAAGTTTCGTCTGTGTTCTACAATGGTGCTTTTAGTGTCTCCACATACCGCAGCACGCGACATAGCTTTGCAGACGATAAGTACAACCCTTTCAGAGAGAAGAGCGGCTAATGTGACGATCTGGCTTTCAGTCGATTCGATAACAAATGACGAAAACGGACGGATTTCTCAGGTTTTTACTACATATGAACACTTTTCACATTCTCCCTTGCTACTCGGCTGCTAGTCCTCCTTTCATGCAGAATCTTAAGGTCCTAGCTCATGTCCAAGGCACCAAAGAATGGTAAAAAGTCAATAATCGATATCTAAAATTTCACTTGCACTACTTCTTACTGGCTATTACATCAACTTAGAAGCTTCATCTGTGTTTTACTATGGTGCTTTTAGTGCCTCCACATACCGCAGCACGCGACATAGCTTTGCAGACGATAAGTACAACCGTTTCAGAGAGAAAAGCGGCCAATGTGACGATCTGGCATTAAGTCGATTCGATAACAAATGACGAAAACGGACGGATTTCTCAGGTTTTTACTACATATGAATACTTTTCGCCTTCTCCCGTGCAACTTGGCTGCTAGTCCTCCTTTCATGCATAATCTTAAGGTCTTAGCTCACGTCCAATGCACCAAAGCCAGCTAAAAAGTCAATAATCGATACCTAAAACTTGGATTGTACTACTTCTTACTGGCTATTACATCAACTTGGAAGCTTCATCTGTGTTCTACTATGGTGCTATTAGTGTCTCCGCATAACGCAGCTCGCGACATAGCTTTGCAGGCAATAAGTACAACCGTTTCAGAGCGAAGAGCGGCCAATGTGACGATCTGGCTTTAGGTCGATTCGATAACAAATGATGGAAGCGGACGGATTTCTCAGGTTTTTACTACATATGAACACTTTTCACATTCTCCCATCCAACTCGGCTGCTAGTCCTCCTTTCATGCAGAATCTTAAGGTCCTAGCTCATGTCCAAGGCACCAAAGCCAGCTAAAAAGTCAATAATCGATACCTAAAACTGGTCATGTACTAACCTTACTGGCTATTACATCATCTTTGAAGCTTCATCTGTGTTCTACTATGGTGCTTTTAGTGTCATCGCATACCCCAGCACGCGACGTAGCTTTCAGACGATAAGTACAACCGTTTCAGAGAGAGGAGCGGCCAATGTGACGATCTGGCTTTAAGTCGATTCAATAACAAATGACGAAAACGTACGGATTTCTCAGGTTTTTACTACATATGAACACTTTTCACATCCTCCTGTGCAACTCGGCTGCTAGTCCTCCGTTCATGCAGAATCTTAGGGTCCTAGCTCATGTCCAAGGCACCAAAGCCAGCTAAAAAGTCAATAATCGATACCTAAAACTGGTATTGTACTAATTCTTACTGGCCATTACATCATCTTATAAGCTTCATCTGTGTTTTACTATGGTGCTTTTAGTGTCACCGCATACCGCAGCACGCGACATAGCTTTGCAGACGATAAGTACAACCGTTTCAGAGAGAAGAGCGGCCAATGTCACGATCCGGTTTTAAGTCGATTCGATAACAAATGACGAAAATGGACCGATTTCTCAGGTTTTTACTACATATGAAAACTTTTCACATTCTCCCGTGCAACTCGGCTGCTAGTCCTCCTTTCATGCAGAATCTTAAGGTCCTAGCTCATGTCCAATTCACCAAAGCCAGCTAAAAAGTTAATAATCGGTACTTAAAACTTGAATTGTACTACCTCTTACTGGCTATTACATCAACTTAGAAGCTTCATCTGTGTTCTACTATGGTGCATTTAGTGTCTCTGCATACCGCAGCACGCGACATAGCTTTGCAGACGATAAGTACAACCGTTTCAGAGAGGAGAGCGGCCAATGTGACGATCTGGCTTTAAGTCGATTCCATAACAAATGACGAAAACGGACGGATTTCTCAGGTTTTTACTACATATGAACACTTTTCACATTCTCCCGTGCAACTCAGCTGCTAGCCCTCCTTTTATGCAGAATCTTAAGGTCCTAGCTCATGTCCAAGGCACCAAAGCCAGCTAAAAGTCAATAATCGATAAGTAAAACTTGAATTGTACTACTTCTTACTGGCTATTACATCAAATTAGAAGCTTGATCTGTGGTCTACTATGGTGCCTTTAGTGTCTCCGCATACCGCAGCAATGCGACATAGCTTTGCAGACGATAAGTACAACCGTTTCAGAGAGTAGAGCGGAAAATGTGACGATCTGGCTTTAAGTCGATTCGATAACAAATGACGATGGCGAACGGATCTCTCAGGTTTTTACTACATATGAGCACTTTTCACATTCTCTCGTGCAACTTGGCTGCTAGTCCTCCTCTCATGCAGATTCTTAGGGTATTAGTTCATGTCCAAGGCACCAAAGCCAGCTAAAAAGTCAATAATCGATACCTAAAACTTGAATTGTACTACTTCTTACTGGCTATTAAATCAACACAGAAGCCTCATCTGTGTTTAACTATGGTGATTTTAGTGTCTCCGCATACCGCAGAACGCGACATAGCTTTGCAGACGATAAGAACAACCGTTTCAGAGAGTAGAGCGGAAAATGTGACGATCTGGCTTTAAGTCGATTCGATAACAAATGACGAAAATGGACCGATTTCTCAGGTTTTTACTACATATGAAAACTTTTCACATTCTCCCGTGCAACTCGGCTGCTAGTCCTCCTTTCATGCAGAATCTTAAGGTCCTAGCTCATGTCCAATTCACCAAAGCCAGCTAAAAAGTTAATAATCGGTACTTAAAACTTGAATTGTACTACCTCTTACTGGCTATTACATCAACTTAGAAGCTTCATCTGTGTTCTACTATGGTGCATTTAGTGTCTCTGCATACCGCAGCACGCGACATAGCTTTGCAGACGATAAGTACAACCGTTTCAGAGAGGAGAGCGGCCAATGTGACGATCTGGCTTTAAGTCGATTCCATAACAAATGACGAAAACGGACGGATTTCTCAGGTTTTTACTACATATGAACACTTTTCACATTCTCCCGTGCAACTCAGCTGCTAGCCCTCCTTTCATGCAGAATCTTAAGGTCCTAGCTCATGTCCAAGGCACCAAAGCCAGCTAAAAGTCAATAATCGATAAGTAAAACTTGAATTGTACTACTTCTTACTGGCTATTACATCAAATTAGAAGCTTGATCTGTGGTCTACTATGGTGCCTTTAGTGTCTCCGCATACCGCAGCAATGCGACACAGCTTTGCAGACGATAAGTACAACCGTTTCAGAGAGTAGAGCGGAAAATGTGACGATCTGGCTTTAAGTCGATTCGATAACAAATGACGATGGCGAACGGATCTCTCAGGTTTTTACTACATATGAGCACTTTTCACATTCTCTCTTGCAACTTGGCTGCTAGTCCTCCTCTCATGCAGATTCTTAGGGTATTAGTTCATGTCCAAGGCACCAAAGCCAGCTAAAAAGTCAATAATCGATACCTAAAACTTGAATTGTACTACTTCTTACTGGCTATTAAATCAACACAGAAGCCTCATCTGTGTTTAACTATGGTGATTTCAGTGTCTCCGCATACCGCAGAACGCGACATAGCTTTGCAGACGATAAGTACAACCGTTTCAGAGAGCAGAGCGGCCAATGTGACGATCTGGCTTAAAGTCCATTCGATAACAAATGACGATAACGAACGGATTTCTCAGGTTTTTACTACGTATGAACACTTTTCACATTGTCCCGTGCAACTCGGCTGCTAGTCCTCCTTTCATGCAGAATCTTATGGTCCTAGCTCATGTCCAAGGCACCAAAGCCAGCTAAAAAGTCAATAATCGATACCTAAAACTTGAGTTCTACTACTTCTTACTGGCTATTACATCAACTTAGAAGCTTCATCTGTGTTCTGCTATGGTGCTTTTAGAGTCTCCACATACCGCAGCACTGCGACATAGCTTTGCGGACGATAAGTACAACCGTTTCAGAGAGAAGAGCGGCCAATGTGACGATCTGGCTTTAAGTCGATTCGATAACAAATGACGAAAACGGACGGATTTCACAGGTTTTTACTACATATGAACACTTTTCACATTCTCCCATGCAACTCGGCTGCTAGTCCTCCTTTTATGTAGAATCTTAAGGTCCTAGCTCATGTCCAAGGCACCAAAGCCAGCTAAAAAGTCAATAATTGATACCTAAAACTTGAAGTGTACTACATCTTACTGGCTATTACATCAACTTAGAAGCTTCATCTGTGTTCTACTATGGTGCTTTTAGTGTCTCCGCATACCGCAGCACGCGACATAGCTTTGCAGACGATAAGTACAACCGTTTCAGAGAGAAGAGCGCCAATGTGACGATCTGGTTTTACGTCTATTCGATAGCAAATGACGAAAACGAACGGATTTCTCAGGTTTTTACTACATATGAACACTTTTCACATTCTCCCTTGCAATTCGGCTGCTAGTCCTCCTTTCATGCAGAATCTTAAGGTCCTAGCTCATGTCCAAGGCACCAAAGCCAGCTGAAAAGTCAATAATCGATACCTAAAACTTGAATTGTAGTACTTCTTACTGGCTATTACATCATCTTAGAAGCTTCATCTGTGTTGTACTATGGTGCTTTTAGTGTGTCCACAAACCGCAGCACGCGACATAGCTTTGCAGACGATAAGTACAACCGTTTCAGAGAGCAGAGCGGCCAATGTGACGATCTGGCTTTAAGTCGATTCCATAACAAATGACGAAAACGGACGGATTTCTCAGTTTTTTACTACGTATGAACACTTTTCACATTGTCCCGTGCAACTCGGCTGCTAGTCCTCCTTTCATGCAGAATCTAATGGTCCTAGCTCATGTCCAAGGCACCAAAGCCAGCTAAAAAGTCAATAATCGATACCTAAAAGTTGAGTTGTACTACTTCTTACTGGCTATTACATCAACTTAGAAGCTTCATCTGTGTTCTGCTATGGTGCTTTTAGAGTCTCCACATACCGCAGCACTGCGACATAGCTTTGCGGACGATAAGTACAACCGTTTCAGAGAGAAGAGCGGCCAATGTGACGATCTGGCTTTAAGTCGATTCGATAACAAATGACGAAAACGGACGGATTTCACAGGTTTTTACTACATATGAACACTTTTCACATTCTCCCATGCAACTCGGCTGCTAGTCCTCCTTTTATGTAGAATCTTAAGGTCCTAGCTCATGTCCAAGGCACCAAAGCCTGCTAAAAAGTCAATAATCGATACCTAAAACTTGAAGTGTACTACATCTTACTGGCTAGTACATCAACTTAGAAGCTTCATCTGTGTTCTACTATGGTGCTTTTAGCGTCTCCGCATACCGCAGCACGCGACATAGCTTTGCAGACGATAAGTACAATCGTTTCAGAGAGAAGAGCGCCAATGTGACGATCTGGTTTTAAGTCGATTCGATAGCAAATGACGAAAACGAACGGATTTCTCAGGTTTTTACTACATATGAACACTTTTCACAATCTCCCGTGCAATTCGGCTGCTAGTCCTCCTTTCATGCAGAATCTTAATGTCCTAGCTCATGTCCAACGCACCAAAGCCAGCTAAAAAGTCAATAATCGATACCTAAAACTTGAATTGTACTACTTCTTACTGGCTATTACATCAACTTAGAAGCTTCATCTGTTTTGTACTATGGTGCTTTTAGTGTGTCCACAAACCGCAGCACGCGACATAGCTTTGCAGACGTTAAGTACAACCGTTTCAGAGAGAAGAGCGGCCAATGTGACGATCTGGCTTTAACAAATGACGAAAACGGACGGATTTCTCAGTTTTTTAATACATATGAACACTTTTCACAATCTCCCATGCAATTCGGCTGCTAGTCCTCCTTTCATGCAGAATCTTAATGTCCTAGCTCATGTCCAAGGCACCAAAGCCAGCTAAAAAGTCAATAATCGATACCTAAAACTGGTATTGTACTAATCCTTACTGGCTATTACATCAACTTAGAAGCATCATCTGTGTTCTACTATGGTGATTTTAGTGTCTCCGCATACCGCAGCACGCGACATATCTTTGCAGACGATAAGTACAACCGTTTCAGAGAGAAGAGTGGCCAATGTGTCGATCTGGCTTTAAGTCGATTCGATAACAAATGACGAAAACGGACGGATTTCTCAGGTTTTTACTCCATATGAACACTTTTCACATTTTCCCGTGCAATTCGGCTGGTGGTCCTCCTTTCATGCAGAATCTTAAGGTCCTAGCTCAAGTCCAAGGCACCAAAGCCAGCTACAAAGTCAATAATCGATATCTAAAATTTCAATTGTACTACTTCTTACTGGCTATTACATCAACTTAGAAGCTTTATCTGTGTTCTGCTATGGTGCTTTTAGAGTCTCCACATACCGCAGCACGCGACATAGCTTTGCAGACGATAAGTACAACCGTTTCAGAGAGAAGAGCGGCCAATGTGACGATCTGGCTTTAAGTCGGTTCCATAACAAATGACGAAAACGGACGGATTTCACAGGTTTTTACTACATATGAACACTTTTCACATTCTCCCGTGCAACTCGGCTGCTAGTCCTCCTTTCATGCAGAATCTTAAGGTCCTAGCTCATGTCCAAGGCACCAAAGCCAGCTAAAAAGTCAATAATCGATACCTAAAACTTGAATTGTACTGCTTCTTACTGGCTATTACATCATCTTAGAAGCTTCATCTGTGTTGTACTATGGTGCTTTTAGTGTGTCCACAAACCGCAGCACGCGACATAGATTTGCAGACGATAAGTACAACCGTTTCTGAGAGATGAGCGGCCAATGTGACGATCTGGCTTTAAGTCGATTCGATAACAAATGACGAAAACGGACGGATTTCACAGGTTTTTACTACATATGAACACTTTTCACATTCTCCCATGCAACTCGGCTGCTAGTCCTCCTTTTATGTAGAATCTTAAGGTCCTAGCTCATGTCCAAGGCACCAAAGCCAGCTAAAAAGTCAATAATTGATACCTAAAACTTGAAGTGTACTACATCTTACTGGCTATTACATCAACTTAGAAGCTTCATCTGTGTTCTACTATGGTGCTTTTAGTGTCTCCGCATACCGCAGCACGCGACATAGCTTTGCAGACGATAAGTACAACCGTTTCAGAGAGAAGAGCGCCAATGTGACGATCTGGTTTTACGTCTATTCGATAGCAAATGACGAAAACGAACGGATTTCTCAGGTTTTTACTACATATGAACACTTTTCACATTCTCCCTTGCAATTCGGCTGCTAGTCCTCCTTTCATGCAGAATCTTAAGGTCCTAGCTCATGTCCAAGGCACCAAAGCCAGCTGAAAAGTCAATAATCGATACCTAAAACTTGAATTGTAGTACTTCTTACTGGCTATTACATCATCTTAGAAGCTTCATCTGTGTTGTACTATGGTGCTTTTAGTGTGTCCACAAACCGCAGCACGCGACATAGCTTTGCAGACGATAAGTACAACCGTTTCAGAGAGCAGAACGGCCAATGTGACGATCTGGCTTTAAGTCGATTCCATAACAAATGACGAAAACGGACGGATTTCTCAGTTTTTTACTACGTATGAACACTTTTCACATTGTCCCGTGCAACTCGGCTGCTAGTCCTCCTTTCATGCAGAATCTAATGGTCCTAGCTCATGTCCAAGGCACCAAAGCCAGCTAAAAAGTCAATAATCGATACCTAAAAGTTGAGTTGTACTACTTCTTACTGGCTATTACATCAACTTAGAAGCTTCATCTGTGTTCTGCTATGGTGCTTTTAGAGTCTCCACATACCGCAGCATTGCGACATAGCTTTGCGGACGATAAGTACAACCGTTTCAGAGAGAAGAGCGGCCAATGTGACGATCTGGCTTTAAGTCGATTCGATAACAAATGACGAAAACGGACGGATTTCACAGGTTTTTACTACATATGAACACTTTTCACATTCTCCCATGCAACTCGGCTGCTAGTCCTCCTTTTATGTAGAATCTTAAGGTCCTAGCTCATGTCCAAGGCACCAAAGCCTGCTAAAAAGTCAATAATCGATACCTTAAACTTGAAGTGTACTACATCTTACTGGCTATTACATCAACTTAGAAGCTTCATCTGTGTTCTACTATGGTGCTTTTAGCGTCTCCGCATACCGCAGCACGCGACATAGCTTTGCAGACGATAAGTACAATCGTTTCAGAGAGAAGAGCGCCAATGTGACGATCTGGTTTTAAGTCGATTCGATAGCAAATGACGAAAACGAACGGATTTCTCAGGTTTTTACTACATATGAACACTTTTCACAATCTCCCGTGCAATTCGGCTGCTAGTCCTCCTTTCATGCAGAATCTTAATGTCCTAGCTCATGTCCAACGCACCAAGGCCAGCTAAAAAGTCAATAATCGATACCTAAAACTTGAATTGTACTACTTCTTACTGGCTATTACATCAACTTAGAAGCTTCATCTGTTTTGTACTATGGTGCTTTTAGTGTGTCCACAAACCGCAGCACGCGACATAGCTTTGCAGACGATAAGTACAACCGTTTCAGAGAGAAGAGCGGCCAATGTGACGATCTGGCTTTAACAAATGACGAAAACGGACGGATTTCTCAGTTTTTTAATACATATGAACACTTTTCACAATCTCCCATGCAATTCGGCTGCTAGTCCTCCTTTCATGCAGAATCTTAATGTCCTAGCTCATGTCCAAGGCACCAAAGCCAGCTAAAAAGTCAATAATCGATACCTAAAACTGGTATTGTACTAATCCTTACTGGCTATTACATCAACTTAGAAGCATCATCTGTGTTCTACTATGGTGATTTTAGTGTCTCCGCATACCGCAGCACGCAACATATCTTTGCAGACGATAAGTACAACCGTTTCAGAGAGAAGAGTGGCCAATGTGTCGATCTGGCTTTAAGTCGATTCGATAACAAATGACGAAAACGGACGGATTTCTCAGGTTTTTACTCCATATGAACACTTTTCACATTTTCCCGTGCAATTCGGCTGGTGGTCCTCCTTTCATGCAGAATCTTAAGGTCCTAGCTCAAGTCCAAGGCACCAAAGCCAGCTACAAAGTCAATAATCGATATCTAAAATTTCAATTGTACTACTTCTTACTGGCTATTACATCAACTTAGAAGCTTTATCTGTGTTCTGCTATGGTGCTTTTAGAGTCTCCACATACCGCAGCACGCGACATAGCTTTGCAGACGATAAGTACAACCGTTTCAGAGAGAAGAGCGGCCAATGTGACGATCTGGCTTTAAGTCGATTCCATAACAAATGACGAAAACGGACGGATTTCACAGGTTTTTACTACATATGAACACTTTTCACATTCTCCCGTGCAACTCGGCTGCTAGTCCTCCTTTCATGCAGAATCTTAAGGTCCTAGCTCATGTCCAAGGCACCAAAGCCAGCTAAAAAGTCAATAATCGATACCTAAAACTTGAATTGTACTGCTTCTTACTGGCTATTACATCATCTTAGAAGCTTCATCTGTGTTGTACTATGGTGCTTTTAGTGTGTCCACAAACCGCAGCACGCGACATAGATTTGCAGACGATAAGTACAACCGTTTCTGAGAGATGAGCGGCCAATGTGACGATCTGGCTTTAAGTCGATTCGATAACAAATGACGAAACGGACGGATTTCTCAGGTTTTTACTACATATGAACACTTTTCACAATCTTCCGTGCAATTCGGCTGCTAGTCCTCCTTTCATGCAGAATCTTAAGGTCCTAGATCATGTCCAAGGCTCCAAAGCCAGCTAAAAAGTCAATAATCGTTACCTAAAACTGGTACTATTTCTTACTGGCAATTACATCATCTTAGAAGCTTCATCTGTGTTCTACTATGGTGCTTTTAGTGTCTCCGAATACCGCAGCACGCGACATAGCTTTCAGACGATAAGTACAACCGTTTCAGAGAGAAGAGCGGCCAATGTGACGATCTGGCTTTAGGTCGATTCGATAACAAATGATGGAAGCGGACGGATTTCTCAGGTTTTTACTACATATGAACACTTTTCACATTCTCCCATCCAACTCGGCTGCTAGTCCTCCTTTCATGCTGAATCTTAAGGTCCTAGCTCATGTCCAAGGCACCAAAGCCAGCTAAAAAGTCAATAATCGATACCTAAAACTGGTCATGTACTAACCTTACTGGCTATTACATCATCTTTGAAGCTTCATCTGTGTTCTACTATGGTGCTTTTAGTGTCTTCGCATACCCCAGCACGCGACGTAGCTTTCAGACGATAAGTACAACCGTTTCAGAGAGAGGAGCGGCCAATGTGACGATCTGGCTTTAAGTCGATTCAATAACAAATGACGAAAACGTACGGATTTCTCAGGTTTTTACTACATATGAACACTATTCACATCCTCCTGTGCAACTCGGCTGCTAGTCCTCCGTTCATGCAGAATCTTAGTGTCCTAGCTCATGTCCAAGGCACCAAAGCCAGCTAAAAAGTCAATAATCGATACCTAAAACTGGTATTGTACTAATTCTTACTGGCTATTACATCATCTTATAAGCTTCATCTGTGTTTTACTATGGTGCTTTTAGTGTCTCCGCATACCGCAGCACGCGACATAGCTTTCAGAAAATAAGTACAACCGTTTCAGAGAGAAGAGCGGCCAATGTGACGATCTGGCTTTAAGTCGATTCGACAACAAATGACGAAAACGGACGGATTTCTCAGGTTTTTACTACATGTGAACACTTTTCACATTTTCCCATGCAACTCGGCTGCTAGTCCTCCTTTCATGCAGAATCTTATGGTCCTAGCTCATGTCCAAGGCACCAAAGCCGGCTAAAAAGTCAATAATCGATACCTAAAACTTGAGTTGTACTACTTCTTACTAGCTATTACATATACTTAGAAGTTTCGTCTGTGTTCTACAATGGTGCTTTTAGTGTCTCCACATACCGCAGCACGCGACATAGCTTTGCAGACGATAAGTACAACCGTTTCAGAGAGAAGAGCGGCTAATGTGACGATCTGGCTTTCAGTCGATTCGATAACAAATGACGAAAACGGACGGATTTCTCAGGTTTTTACTACATATGAACACTTTTCACATTCTCCCTTGCTACTCGGCTGCTAGTCCTCCTTTCATGCAGAATCTTAAGGTCCTAGCTCATGTCCAAGGCACCAAAGAATGGTAAAAAGTCAATAATCGATATCTAAAATTTCAGTTGCACTACTTCTTACTGGCTATTACATCAACTTAGAAGCTTCATCTGTGTTTTACTATGGTGCTTTTAGTGCCTCCACATACCGCAGCACGCGACATAGCTTTGCAGACGATAAGTACAACCGTTTCAGAGAGAAGAGCGGCCTATGTGACGATCTGGCATTAAGTCGATTCGATAACAAATGACGAAAACGGACGGATTTCTCAGGTTTTTACTACATATGAATACTTTTCGCCTTCTCCCGTGCAACTTGGCTGCTAGTCCTCCTTTCATGCATAATCTTAAGGTCTTAGCTCACGTCCAATGCACCAAAGCCAGCTAAAAAGTCAATAATCGATACCTAAAACTTGGATTGTACTACTTCTTACTGGCTATTACATCAACTTAGAAGCTTCATCTGTGTTCTACTATGGTGCTATTAGTGTCTCCGCATAACGCAGCTCGCGACATAGCTTTGCAGGCAATAAGTACAACCGTTTCAGAGCGAAGAGCGGCCAATGTGACGATCTGGCTTTAAGTCGATTCGATAACAAATGACGAAAACGGACGGATGTCTCAGGTTTTTACTACATATGAACACTTTTCACATCCTCCCGTGCAACTCGGCTGCTAGTCCTCCTTTCATGCAGAATCTTAAGGTCCTAGCTCATGTCCAAGGCACCAAAGCCAGATAAAAAGTCATAATCGATACATAAAACTTGAATTGTACTACTTCTTACTGGCTATTACATCATCTTAGAAGCTTCATCTGTGTTCTACTATGGTGCTTTTAGTGTCTCCGCATACCGCAGCACGCGACATAGCTTTGCAGACGATAAGTACAACCGTTTCAGAGAGAAGAGCGGCCAATGTGACGATCTGGCTTTAAGTCGATTCGATAACAAATGACGAAAACGGACGGATTTCTCAGGTTTTTACTACATATGAACACTTTTCACAATCTCGCGTGCAATTCGGCGGCTAGTCCTCCTTTAATGCAGAATCTTTAGGTCCTAGCTCATGTCCAAGGCACCAAAGCAAGCTAAAAAGTCAATAATCGATACCTAAATCTGGTATTGTACTAATTCTTACTGGCTATTACATCATCTTAGAAGTTTCATCTGTGTTCTACTATGGTGCTTTTAGTGTCTCCGCATACTGCAGCACGCGACATAGCTTTCAGACGATAAGTACAACCGTTTCAGAGAGAAGAGCGGCCAATGTGACGATCTGGCTTTAAGTCGATTCGATAACAAATGACGAAAACGGACGGATTTCTCAGGTTTTTACTACATATGAACACTTTTCACATTCTCCCTTGCAACTCGGCTGCTAGTCCTCCTTTCATGCAGAATCTTATGGTCCTAGCTCATGTCCAAGGCACCAAAGCCAGCTAAAAAGTCAATAATCGACACTTAAAACTTGAATTGTACTACTTCTTACTGGTTATTACATCAACTTAGAAGCTTCATCTGTGTTTTACTATGGTGCTTTTAGTGCCTCCACATACCGCAGCACGCGACATAGCTTTGCAGACGATAAGTACAACCGTTTCAGAGAGAAGAGCGGCCAATGTGACGATCTGGCTTTAAGTCGATTCGATAACAAATGACGAAAACGGACGGATTTCTCAGGTTTTTACTACATATGAACACTTTTCACATTCTCCCTTGCAATTCGGCTGCTAGTCCTCCTTTCATGCAGAATCTTATGGTCCTAGCTCATGTCCAAGGCACCAAAGCCAGCTAAAAAGTCAATAATCGACACTTAAAACTTGAATTGTACTACTTCTTACTGGCTATTACATCATCTTAGAAGCTTCATCTGTGTTCTACTATGGTGCTTTTAGAGTCTCCACACACCGCAACACGCGACATAGCTTTGCAGACGATATGTACAACCGTTTCAGACAGAAGAGCGGCCAATGTGACGACCTGGCTTTAAGTCGATTCGATAACAAATGACGGAAACGGACGGATTTTTCAGGTTTTTAGTACATATGAACACTTTTCACATTCTCCCGTGCAACTCGGCTGCTTTTCCTCCTTTCATGCAGAATCTTAAGGTCCTAGCTCATGTCCAAGGCACCAAAGCCAGCTAAAAAGTCAATAATCGACACTTAAAACTTGAATTGTACTACTTCTTACTGGTTATTACATCAACTTAGAAGCTTCATCTGTGTTTTACTATGGTGCTTTTAGTGCCTCCACATACCGCAGCACGCGACATAGCTTTGCAGACGATAAGTACAACCGTATCAGAGAGAAGAGCGGCCAATGTGACGATCTGGCTTTAAGTCGATTCGATAACAAATGACGAAAACGGACGGATTTCTCAGGTTTTTACTACATATGAACACTTTTCACATTCTCCCTTGCAACTCGGCTGCTAGTCCTCCTTTCATGCAGAATCTTATGGTCCTAGCTCATGTCCAAGGCACCAAAGCCAGCTAAAAAGTCAATAATCGATACCTAGTACTTGAGATGTACTACTTCTTACTGGCTATTACATCAACTTAGAAGCTTCATCTGTGTTCTACTATGGTGCTCTTAGTGCCTCCACATACCGCAGCACGCGACATAGCTTTGCAGACGATAAGTACAACCGTTTCAGAGAGAAGAGCGGCCAATGTGACGATCTGGCTTTAAGTCGATTCGATAACAAATGACGAAAACGGACGGATTTCTCAGGTTTTTACTACATATGAACACTTTTCACCTTCTCCCGTGCAACTTGGCTGCTAGTCCTCCTTTCGTGCAGAATCTTAAGGTCTTAGCTCACGTCCAATGCACCAAAGCCAGCTAAAAAGTCAAAAATCGATACCTAAAACTTGGATTGTACTACTTCTTACTGGCTATCACATCAACTTAGAAGCTTCATCTGTGTTCTACTATGGTGCTATTAGTGTCTCCGCATAACGTAGCACGCGACATAGCTTTGCAGGCGATAAGTACAACCGTTTCAGAGCGAAGAGCGGCCAATGTGACGATCTGGCTTTAAGTCGATTCGATAACAAATGACGAAAACAGACGGATGTCCAGGTTTTTACTACATATGAACACTTTTCACATCCTCCTGTGCAACTCGGCTGCTAGTCCTCCTTTCATGCAGAATCTTAAGGTCCTAGCTCATGTCCAAGGCACCAAATCCAGCTAAAAAGTCAATAATCGATACCTAAATCTGGTATTGTACTAATTCTTACTGGCTATTACATCATCTTGGAAGTTTCATCTATGTTCTACTATGGTGCTTTTCGAGTCTCCACATACCGCAACACGCGACATACCTTTGCAGACGATAAGTACAACCGTTTCAGAGAGAAGAGCGGCCAATGTGACGACCTGGCTTTCAGTCGATTCGATAACAAATGACGAAAACGGACGGATTTCTCAGGTTTTTACTACATATGAACACTTTTCATATTGTCCCGTGCAACTCGGCTGCTAGTCCTCCATTCATGCAGAACCTTAAGGTCCTAGCTCATGTCCAAGGCACCAAAGCCAGCTAAAAAGTCAATAATCGATACCTAAATCTGGTATTGTACTAATTCTTACTAGCTATTACATCAACTTAGAAGCTTCATCTGTGTTCTACTATGGTGCTTTTAGTGTCTCCGCATACCGCAGCACGCGACATAGCTTTCAGACGATAAGTACAACCGTTTCAGAGAGAAGAGCGGCCAATGCGACGATCTGGCTTTAAGTCGATTCGATAACAAATGACGAAAACGGACGGATTTCTCAGGTTTTTAATACACATGAACACGTTTCACATTCTCTCATGCAACTCGGCTGCTAGTCCTCCTTTCATGCAGAATCTTAAGGTCCTAGCTCACGTCCAATGCACCAAGGCTAGCGAAAAAGTCAATAATCGATACCTAAAACTCGAATTGTACTACTTCTTACTGGCTATTACATCAACTTAGAAGCTTCATCTGTGTTCTACTATGGTGCTTTTAGTGTCTCCACAAACCGCAGCACGCGACATAGCTTTGCAGACGATAAGTACAACCGTTTCAGAGAGAAGAGCGGCCAATGTGACGATCTGGCTTTAAGTCGATTCCATACCAAATGACGAAACAGACGGATTTCTCAGGTTTTTACTACATATGAACACTTTTCACAATCTCGCGTGCAATTCGGCTGCTAGTCCTCCTTTCATGCAGAATCTTAAGGTCCTAGCTCATGTCCAAGGCACCAAAGCCTGCTAAAAAGTCAATAATCGATACCTAAAACTGGTATTGTACTAATTCTTACTGGCTATTTCATCATCTTAGAAGCTTCATCTGTGTCCTACTATGGTGCTTTTAGGTTCTCCGCATACCGCAGCACGCGACATAGCTTTCAGACGATAAGTACAACCGTTTCAGAGAGGAGAGCGGCCAATGTGACGATCTGGCTTTAAGTCGATTCGATAACAAATGACGAAAACGGACGGATCTCTCAGGATTTTACTACATATGAACACTTTTCACATTCTCCCGTGCAACTCGGCTGCTAGTCCTCCTTTTATGCAGAATCTTATGGTCCTAGCTCATGTCCAAGGCACCAAAGCCAGCTAAAAAGTCAATAATCGATACCTATAAACTTGAGATGTACTACTTCTTACTGGCTATTACATCAACTTAGAAGCTTCATCTGTGTTCTACTATGGTGCTTTTAGTGTCTCCGCATACTGCAGCACGCGACATAGCTTTCAGACGATAAGTACAACCGTTTCAGAGAGAAGAGTGGCCAATGTGACGATCTGGCTTTAAGTCCATTCGATAACAAATGACGAAAACGGACGGATTTCTCAGGTTTTTACTACATATGAACACTTTTCACATTCTCGCGTGCAACTCGGCTGCTAGACCGCGTTTCATGCAGAATCTTATGGTCCTAGCTCATGTCCAAGGCACCAAAGCCAGCTAAAAAGTCAATAATCGATACCTAGAACTTCAGATGTACTACTTCTTACTGGCTATTACATCAACTTAGAAGCTTCAGCTGTGTTCTGCTATGGTGCTTTTAGTGTCTCCGCATTCCGCAGCACGCGACATAGCTTTCAGACGATAAGTACAACCGTTTCAGAGAGAAGAGCGGCCAATGTGACGATCTGGCTTTAAGTCGATTCGATAACAAATGACGAAAACGGACGGATTTCTCAGGTTTTTACTACATATGAACACTTTTCACATTCTCGCGTGCAACTCGGCTGCTAGTCCGCGTTTCATGCAGAATCTTATGGTCCTAGCTCATGTCCAAGGCACCAAAGCCAGCTAAAAAGTCAATAATCGATACCTAGAACTTCAGATGTACTACTTCTTACTGGCTATTACATCAACTTAGAAGCTTCAGCTGTGTTCTACTATGGTGCTTTTAGAGTCTCCACATACCGCAACACGCGACATAGCTTTGCAGACGATATGTACAACCGTTTCAGACAGAAGATCGGCCAATGTGACGACCTGGCTTTAAGTCGATTCGATAACAAATGACGAAAACGGACGAATTTCTCAGGTTTTTACTACATATGAACACTTTTCACATTCTCCCATGCTACTCGGCTGCTAGTCCTCCTTTCATGCAGAATCTTATGGTCCTAGCGCATGTCCAAGGCACCAAAGCAAGCTAAAAAGTCAATAATCGATACCTAGAACTAGTGTTGTACTACTTCTTACTGGCTATTACATCATCTTAGAAGCTTCATCTTTGTTCTACTATGGTGCTTTTAGTGTCTCCGCATTCCGCAGCACGCAACATAGCTTTGCAGACAATAAGTACAACCGTTTCAGAGAGAAGAGCGGCCAATGTGATGATCTGGCTTTAAGTCGATTCCATAACAAATGACGTATACGGACGGAATTCTCAGGTTTTTACTACATATGAACACTTTTCACAATCTCGCGTGCAATTCGGCTGCTAGTCCTCCTTTCATGCAGAATATTAAGGTCCTAGCTCATGTCGAAGGCACCAAATCCAGCTAAAAAGTCAATAATCGATACTTAAATCTGGTATTGTACTAATTCTTACTAGCTATTACATCAACTTAGAAGCTTCATCATTGTTCTACTATGGTGATTTTAGTGTCCCCGCATATCGCAACACGCGAAATAGCTCTGCAGACGATATGTACAACCGTTTCAGAGAGAAGAGCGGACAATGTGACGTCCTGGCTTAAAATCGATTCCATAACAAATGAAGAAAACGGACGGATTTCTCAGGTTTTCACTACATATGAACACTTTTCACATTCTCCCTTGCTACTCGGCTGCTAGTCCTCCTTTCATGCAGAATCTTAAGGTCCTAGCTCACGTCCAATGCACCAAGGCCAGCTAAAAAGTCAATAATCGATACCTAAAACTTGAATTGTACTACTTCTTACTGGCTATTACATCAACTTAGAAGCTTCATCTGTGGTCTACTATGGTGCTATTAGTGTCTCCGCTTACTGCAGCACGCGACATAGCTTTGCAGACGATAAGTACAACCGTTTCAGAGCGAAGAGCGGCCAATGTGACGATCTGGCTTTAAGTCGATTCGATAACAAATGACGAAAACGGACGTATTTCTCAGGTTTTTACTACATATGAACACTTTTCATATTCTCCCGTGCAACTCGGCAGCTAGTCCTCCTTTCATGCAGAATCTTAAGGTCCTAGCTCATGTCCAAGGCACCAAAGCCAGCTAAAAAGTCAATAATCGATACCTAACACTTGAATTGTACTACATCTTACTGGCTATTACATCATCTTAGAAGCTTCATCTGTGTTCTACTATGGTGCTTTTAGTGTCTCCACAAACCGCAGCACGCGACATAGCTTTGCAGACGATAAGTACAACCGTTTCAGAGAGAAGAGCGGCCAATGTGACGATCTGGCTTTAAGTCGATTCGATAACAAATGACGAAACGGACGGATTTCTCACGTTTTTACTACATATGAACACTTTTCACCTTCTCCCGTGCAATTCGGCTGCTAGTCCTCCTTTCATGCAGAATCTTAAGGTCCTAGCTCATGTCCAAGGCACCAAATCCAGCTGAAAATTCAATAATCGATACCTAAATCTGGTATTGTACTAATTCTTACTTACTATTACATCATCTTAGAAGCTTCATCTGTGTTCTACTATGGTGCTTTTAGTGTCTCCGCATACCGCAGCACGCGACATAGCTTTCAGTCTATAAGTACAACCGTTTCAGAGAGAAGAGCGACCAATGCGACGATCTGGCTTTAAGTCGATTCGTTAACAAATGACGAAAACGGACGAATTTCTCAGGTTTTTACTACATATGAACACGTTTCACATTCTCCCATGCCACTCGGCTGCTAGTCCTCCTTTCATGCAGAATCTTATGGTCCTAGCTCATGTCCAAGGCACCAAATATAGCTAAAAAGTTAATAATCGATACCTAAAACTCGAGTTGTACTACTTCTTACTGACTATTACATCAACTTAGAAGCTTCATCTGTGTTCGACAATGGTGCTTTTAGCGTCTCCACATACCGCAGCACGCGACATAGCTTTGCAGACGATAAGTACAACCGTTTCAGAGAGAAGAGCGGCCAATGTGACGATCTGGCTTTAAGTCGATTCGATAACAAATGACGAAAACGGACGGATTTCTCAGTTTTTTAATACATATGAACACTTTTCACATTCTCCCTTGCTACTCGGCTGCTAGTCCTCCTTTCATGCAGTGTCTTAAGGTCCTAGCTCACGTCCAATGCACCAAGGCCAGCTAAAAATTCAATAATCGATACCTGAAACTTGGATTGTACTACTTCTTACTGGCTATTACATCAACTTAGAAGCTTCATCTGTGTTCTACTATGGTGCTTTTAGTGTCTCCACAAACCGCAGCACGCGACATAGCTTTGCAGACGATAAGTACAACCGTTTCAGAGAGAAGAGCGGCCAATGTGACGATCTGGCTTTAAGTCGATTCCATACCAAATGACGAATACAGACGGATTTCTCAGGTTTTTACTACATATGAACACTTTTCACATTCTCCCGTGCAACTCGGCAGCTAGTCCTCCTTTCATGCAGAATCTTATGGTCCTAGCTCATGTCCAAGGCACCAAAGCCAGCTAAAAAGTCAATAATCGATACCTAACACTTGAATTGTACTACATCTTACTGGCTATTACATCATCTTAGAAGCTTCATCTGTGTTCTACTATGGTGCTTTTAGTGTCTCCACAAACCGCAGCACGCGACATAGCTTTGCAGACGATAAGTACAACCGTTTCAGAGAGAAGAGCGGCGAATGTGACAATCTGGCTTTAAGTCGATTCCATACCAAATGACGAATACAGACGGATTTCTCAGGTTTTTACAACATATGAACACTTTTCACAATCTCGCGTGCAATTCGGCTGCTAGTCCTCCTTTCATGCAGAATCTTAAGGTCCTAGCTCATGTCCAAGGCACCAAATCCAGCTGAAAATTAAATAATCGATACCTAAATCTGGTATTGTACTAATTCATACTGGCTATTACACCATCTTAGACGCTTCATCTGTGTTCTACTATGGTGCTTTTAGTGTCTCCACAAACCGCAGCACGCGACATAGCTTTGCAGACGATAAGTACAACCGTTTCAGAGAGGAGAGCGGCCAATGTGACGATCTGGCTTTAAGTCGATTCCATACCAAATGACGAATACAGACGGATTTCTCTGGTTTTTACTACATATGAACACTTTTCACAATCTTGCTTGCAATTCGGCTGCTAGTCCTCCTTTCATGCAGAATCTTAAGGTCCTAGCTCATGTCCAAGGCACCAAATCCAGCTAAAATGTCAATAATCGATACCTAAAACTGGTATTGTACTAATACTTACTGGCTATTACATCATCTTGGAAGCATCATCTATGTTCTACTAAGGTGCTTTTAGTGTCTCCGCATACTGGAGCACGCGACATAGCTTTCAGACGATAAGTACAACCGTTTCAGCGAGAAGAGCGGCCAATGTGACGATCTGGCTTTAAGTCGATTCGATAACAAATGACGAAAACGGACGGATTTCTCAGGTTTTTACTACATATGAACACTTTTCACATTCTCCCGTGCAACTCGGCTGCTAGTCCTCCTTTCATGCAGAATCTTATGGTGCTAGCTCATGTCCAAGGCACCGAAGCCAGCTAAAATGTCAATAATCGATACCTAGAACTTGAGTTGTACTACTTCTTACTGGCTATTATATCAACATACAAGCATCATCTGTGTTCTACTATGGTGCTTTTAGAGTCTCCACATACCGCTACACGTGACATAGCTTTGCAGACGATATGTACAACCGTTTCAGAGAGAAGAGCGGCCAATGTGACGACCTGGCTTTAAGTCGATTCGATAACAAATGACGAAAACGGACGGATTTCTCAGGTTTTTACTACATATTAACACTTTTCACATCCTCCCGTGCAACTCTTCTGCTAGTCCTCCTTTCAAGCAGAATCTTAAGGTCCTAGCTCATGTCCAAGGCACCAAAGCCTGCTAAAAAGTCAATAATCGATACCTAAAACTGGTATTGTACTAATTCTTACTGGCTATTTCATCATCTTAGAAGCTTCATCTGTGTCCTACTATGGTGCTTTTAGTGTCTCCGCATACCGCAGCACTCGACATAGCTTTCAGACGATATGTACAACCGTTTCAGAGAGAAGAGCGGACAATGTGACGACCTGGCTTTAAATCGATTCAGTAACAAATGAAGAAAACGGACGGATTTCTCAGGTTTTTACTACATATGAACACTTTTCACATTCTCCCGTGCAATTCGGCTGCTAGTCCTCCTTTCATGCAGAATCTTAAGGTCCTAGCTCATGTCCAAGGCACCAAATCCAGCTGAAAATTCAATAATCGATACCTAAATCTGGTATTGTACTAATTCTTACTGGCTATTACATCATCTTAGAATGTTCATCTGTGTTCTACTATGGTGCTTTTAGTGTCTCCGCATACCGCAGCACGCGACATAGCTTTCAGACGATAAGTACAACCGTTTCAGAGAGAAGAGCGGCCAATGTGACGATATGGCTTTAAGTCGATTCGATAACAAATGACGAAAACGGACGGATTTCTCCGGTTTTTACTACATATGAACACTTTTCACATTCTCCCGTGCAACTCGGCTGCTAGTCCTCCTTTCATGCAGAATCTTATGGTGCTAGCTCATGTCCAAGGCACCAAAGCCAGCTAAAAAGTCAATAATCGATACCTAGAACTTGAATTGTACTACATCTTACTGGCTATTACATCATCTTAGAAGCTTCATCTGTGTTCTACTATGGTGCTTTTAGTGTCTCCACAAACCGCAGCACGCGACATAGCTTTGCAGACGATAAGTACAACCGTTTCAGAGAGAAGAGCGGCGAATGTGACAATCTGGCTTTAAGTCGATTCCATACCAAATGACGAATACAGACGGATTTCTCAGGTTTTTACTACACATGAACACTTTTCACATCCTCCCGGGCAACTCGGCTGCTAGTCCTCCTTTCATGCAGAATCTTAAGGTCGTAGCTCATGTCCAAGGCACCAAAGCCAGCTAAAAAGTCAATAATCGATACTTAAAACTTGAATTGTACTACTTCTTACTGGCTATTACATCATCTTAGAATCTTCATCTGTGTTCTACTATAGTGCTTTTAGTGTCTCCGCATACCGCAGCACGCGACATAGCTTTGCAGACGATAAGTACAACCGTTTCAGAGAGAAGAGCGACCAATGTGACGACCTGGCTTTAAGTCGATTCCGTAACAAATGACGAAAACGGAGGGATTTCTCAGGTTTTTACTACATATGAACACTTTTCACATCCTCCCATGTAACTCGGCTGCTAGTCCTCCTTTCATGCAGAATCTTATGGTCCTAGCTCATGTCCATGGCACCAAAGCCAGCTAAAAAGTCAATAATCGATACCTAGAACTTGAGTTGTACTACTTCTTACTGGCTATTACATCAACTTACAAGCATTATCTGTGTTCTACTATGGTGCTTTTAGAGTCTCCACATACCGCAAACACGCGACATAGCTTTGCAGACGATATGTACAACCGTTTCAGAGAGAAGAGCGGCCAATGTGACGAACTGGCTTTCAGTCGATTCGATAACAAATGACGAAAACGGACGGATTTCGCAGGTTTTTACTACATATGAACACTTTTCACATCCTCCCGTGTAACTCGGCTGCTAGTCCTCCTTTCATGCAGAATCTTAAGGTCCTACCTCATGTCCAAGGCACCAAAGCCTGCTAAAAAGTCAATAATCGATACTTAAAACTGGTATTGTACTAATTCTTACTGGCTATTTCATCATCTTAGAAGTTTCATCTGTGTCCTACTATGGTGCTTTTAGTGGCTCCGC
This sequence comes from Schistocerca gregaria, assembly GCF_023897955.1. Lineage (NCBI taxonomy): Eukaryota > Metazoa > Arthropoda > Insecta > Orthoptera > Acrididae > Schistocerca > Schistocerca gregaria. The sequence goes on from NC_064928.1 coordinate 262,302,966, forward strand.
ATACCGCAGCACGCGACATAGCTTTCAGACGGTAAGTACAACCGTTTCAGAGAGAAGAGTGGCCAATGTGACGATCTGGCTTTAAGTCGATTCGATAACAAATGACGAAAACGGACGGATTTCTCAGGTTTTTACAACATATGAACACTTTTCACATTCTCCCGTGCAACTCGGCTGCTAGTCCTCCTTTCATGCAGAATCTTATGGTGCTAGCTCATGTCCAAGGCACCAAAGCCAGCTAAAAGTCAATAATCGATACCTAGAACTTGAGTTGTACTAGTTCTTACTGGCTATTACATCAACTTACAAGCATCATCTGTGTTCTACTATGGTGCTTTTAGAGTCTCCACATACCGCAACACGTGACATAGCTTTGCAGACGATATGTACAACCGTTTCAGAGAGAAGAGCGGCCAATGTGACGACCTGGCTTTAAGTCGATTCGATAACAAATGACGAAAACGGACGGATTTCTCAGGTTTTTACTACATATGAACACTTTTCACATTCTCCCGTGCAACTCGGCTGCTAGTCCTCCTTTCATGCAGAATCTTAAGGTCCTAGCTCATGTCCAAGGCAACAAAGCCTGCTAAAAAGTCAATAATCGATACCTAAAACTGGTATTGTACTAATTCTTACTGGCTATTTCATCATCTTAGAAGCTTCATCTGTGTCCTACTATGGTGCTTTTAGTGTCTCCGGATACCGCAGCACGCGACATAGCTTTCAGACGATATGTACAACCGTTTCAGAGAGAAGAGCGGCCAATGTGACGATCTGGCTTTAAGTCGATTCGATAACAAATGAAGAAAACGGACGGATTTCTCAGGTTTTTACTACATATGAACACTTTTTACATCCTCCCGTGAAACTCGGCTGCTAGTCCTCCTTTCATGCAGAATCTTAAGGTCCTAGCTCATGTCCAAGGCACCAAAGCCAGCTAAAAAGTCAATAATCGATACCTAGAACTTGAGATGTACTACTTCTTACTGGCTATTACATCAACTTAGAAGCTTCATCTGTGTTCTACTATGGTGCTTTTAGTGTCTCCGCATACCGCAGCACGCGACATAGCTTTGCAGACGATAAGTACAACCGTTTCAGAGCGAAGAGAGGCGAATATGACGATCTTTCTTTAAGGCGATTCGATAACAAATGACGAAAACGGACGGATGTCTCAGGTTTTTACTACATATGAACACTTTTCACATTCTCCTGTGCAACTCGGCAGCTAGTCCTCGTTTCATGCAGAGTCTTAAGGTCCTAGCTCACGTCCAATGCACCAAGGCCAGCTAAAAAGTCAATAATCGATACCTGAAACTTGAATTGTACTACTTCTTACTGGCTATTACATCAACTTAGAAGCTACATCTGTGTTCTACTATGGTGCTTTTAGTGTCTCCACAAACCGCAGCATGCGACATAGCTTTGCAGACGATAAGTACAACCGTTTCAGAGAGAAGAGCGGCCAATGTGACGATCTGGCTTTAAGTCGATTCCATACCAAATGACGAATACAGACGGATTTCTCAGGTTTTTACTACATATGAACACTTTTCACAATCTCGCGTGCAATTCGGCTACTAGTCCTCCTTACATGCAGAATCTTAAGGTCCTAGCTCATGTCCAAGGCACCAAATCCAGCTAAAAAGTCAATAATCGATGCCTAAATCTGGTATTGTACTAATTCTTACTAGCTATTACATCAACTTAGAAGCTTCATCAATGTTCTACTATGGTGATTTCAGTGTCCCCGCATATCGCAGCACGCGACATAGCTTTGCAGACGAAAAGTACAACCGTTTCAGAGAGAAGAGTGGCCAATGTGACGATCTGGCTTTAAGTCGATTCGATAACAAATGACGAAAACGGACGGATTTCTCCGGTTTCTACTACATATGAACACTTTTCACATTCTCCCGTGCAACTCGGCTGCTAGACCTCCTTTCATGCACAATCTTATGGTGCTAGCTCATGTCCAAGGCACCAAAGCCAGCTAAAAAGTCAATAATCGATACCTAGAACTTGAGTTGTACTAGTTCTTACTGGCTATTACATCAACTTACAAGCATCATCTGTGTTCTACTATGGTGCTTTTAGAGTCTCCACATACCGCAACACGTGACATAGCTTTGCAGACGATATGTACAACCGTTTCAGAGAGAAGAGCGGCCAATGTGACGACCTGGCTTTAAGTCGATTCGATAACAAATGACGAAAACGGACGGATTTCTCAGGTTTTTACTACATATGAACACTTTTCACATTCTCCCGTGCAACTCGGCTGCTAGTCCTCCTTTCATGCAGAATCTTAAGGTCCTAGCTCATGTCCAAGGCACCAAAGCCTGCTAAAAAGTCAATAATCGATACCTAAAACTGGTATTGTACTAATTCTTACTGGCTATTTCATCATCTTAGAAGCTTCATCTGTGTCCTACTATGGTGCTTTTAGTGTCTCCGCATACCGCAGCACGCGACATAGCTTTCAGACGATAAGTACAACCGTTTCAGAGAGGAGAGCGGCCAATGTGACGATCTGGCTTTAAGTCGATTCGATAACAAATGACGAAAACGGACGGATTTCTCAGGATTTTACTACATATGAACACTTTTCACATTCTCCCGTGCAACTCGGCTGCTAGTCCTCCTTTCTTGCAGAATCTTATGGTAATAGCTATGTCCAAAGCACCAAAGCCAGCTAAAAAGTCAATAATCGATACCTAAAACTTGAGTTGTACTACTTCTTACTGGCTATTACATCAACTTAGAAGCTTCATCTGTGTTCTACTATGGTGCTTTTAGTGTCTCCACATACCGCAGCACGCGACATAGCTTTGCAGACAATAAGTACAACCGTTTCAGAGAGTTGAGTTGCCAATGTGACGATCCGGCTTTAAGTCGATTCGATAACAAATGACGAAAATGGGCGGATTTCTCAGGTTTTTACTACACATGAACACTTTTCACATCCTCCCGGGCAACTCGGCTGCTAGTCCTCCTTTCATGCAGAATCTTAAGGTCGTAGCTCATGTCCAAGGCACCAAAGCCAGCTAAAAAGTCAATAATCGATACTTAAAACTTGAATTGTACTACTTCTTACTGGCTATTACATCATCTTAGAATCTTCATCTGTGTTCTACTATAGTGCTTTTAGTGTCTCCGCATACCGCAGCACGCGACATAGCTTTGCAGACGATAAGTACAACCGTTTCAGAGAGAAGAGCGACCAATGTGACGACCTGGCTTTAAGTCGATTCCGTAACAAATGACGAAAACGGAGGGATTTCTCAGGTTTTTACTACATATGAACACTTTTCACATCCTCCCATGTAACTCGGCTGCTAGTCCTCCTTTCATGCAGAGTCTTATGGTCCTAGCTCATGTCCATGGCACCAAAGCCAGCTAAAAAGTCAATAATCGATACCTAGAACTTGAGTTGTACTACTTCTTACTGGCTATTACATCAACTTACAAGCATTATCTGTGTTCTACTATGGTGCTTTTAGAGTCTCCACATACCGCAAACACGCGACATAGCTTTGCAGACGATATGTACAACCGTTTCAGAGAGAAGATCGGCCAATGTGACGAACTGGCTTTCAGTCGATTCGATAACAAATGACGAAAACGGACGGATTTCGCAGGTTTTTACTACATATGAACACTTTTCACATCCTCCCGTGTAACTCGGCTGCTAGTCCTCCTTTTATGCAGAATCGTAATGTCCTACCTCATGTCCAAGGCACCAAAGCCTGCTAAAAAGTCAATAATCGATACTTAATACTGGTATTGTACTAATTCTTACTGGCTATTTCATCATCTTAGAAGTTTCATCTGTGTCCTACTATGGTGCTTTTAGTGTCTCCGCATACCGCAGCACGCGACATAGCTTTCAGACGATAAGTACAACCGTTTCAGAGAGAAGAGTGGCCAATGTGACGATCTGGCTTTAAGTCGATTCGATAACAAATGACGAAAACGGACGGATTTCTCAGGTTTTTACTACATATGAACACTTTTCACATTCTCCCGTGCAACTCGGCTGCTAGTCCCCTTTCATGCAGAATCTTATGGTGCTAGCTCATGTCCAAGGCACCAAAGCCAGCTAAAAAGTCAATAATCGATACCTAGAACTTGAGTTGTACTAGTTCTTACTGGCTATTACATCAACTTACAAGCATCATCTGTGTTCTACTATGGTGCTTTTAGAGTCTCCACATACCGCAACACGTGACATAGCTTTGCAGACGATATGTACAACCGTTTCAGAGAGAAGAGCGGCCAATGTGACGACCTGGCTTTAAGTCGATTCGATAACAAATGACGAAAACGGACGGATTTCTCAGGTTTTTACTACATATGAACACTTTTCACATTCTCCCGTGCAACTCGGCTGCTAGTCCTCCTTTCATGCAGAATCTTAAGGTCCTAGCTCATGTCCAAGGCACCAAAGCCTGCTAAAAAGTCAATAATCGATACCTAAAACTGGTATTGTACTAATTCTTACTGGCTATTTCATCATCTTAGAAGCTTCATCTGTGTCCTACTATGGTGCTTTTAGTGTCTCCGCATACCGCAGCACGCGACATAGCTTTCAGACGATATGTACAACCGTTTCAGAGAGAAGAGCGGCCAATGTGACGATCTGGCTTTAAGTCGATTCGATAACAAATGACGAAAACGGACGGATTTCTCAGGTTTTTACTACATATGAACACTTTTCACATCCTCCCGTGAAACTCGGCTGCTAGTCCTCCTTTCATGCAGAATCTTAAGGTCCTAGCTCAAGTCCAAGGCACCAAAGCCAGCTAAAAAGTCAATAATCGATACCTAGAACTTGAGATGTACTACTTCTTACTGGCTATTACATCAACTTAGAAGCTACATCTGTGTTCTACTATGGTGCTTTTAGTGTCTCCGCATACCGCAGCACGCGACATAGCTTTGCAGACGATAAGTACAACCGTTTCAGAGCGAAAAGAGGCCAATATGACGATCTGTCTTTAAGGCGATTCGATAACAAATGACGAAAACGGACGGATGTCTCAGGTTTTTACTACATTTGAACACTTTTCACATTCACCTGTGCAACTCGGCAGCTAGTCCTCGTTTCATGCAGAGTCTTAAGGTCCTAGCTCACGTCCAATGCACCAAGGCCAGCTAAAAAGTTAATAATCGATACCTGAAACTTGAATTGTACTACTTCTTACTGGCTATTACATCAACTTAGAAGCTACATCTGTGTTCTACTATGGTGCTTTTAGTGTCTCCACAAACCGCAGCATGCGACATAGCTTTGCAGACGATAAGTACAACCGTTTCAGAGAGAAGAGCGGCCAATGTGACGATCTGGCTTTAAGTCGATTCCATACCAAATGACGAATACAGACGGATTTCTCAGGTTTTTACTACATATGAACACTTTTCACAATCTCGCGTGCAATTCGGCTGCTAGTCCTCCTTACATGCAGAATCTTAAGGTCCTAGCTCATGTCCAAGGCACCAAATCCAGCTAAAAAGTCAATAATCGATGCCTAAATCTGGTATTGTACTAATTCTTACTAGCTATTACATCAACTTAGAAGCTTCATCAATGTTCTACTATGGTGATTTTAGTGTCCCCGCATATCGCAGCACGCGACATAGCTTTGCAGACGATATGTACAACCGTTTCAGAGAGAAGAGCGGACAATGTGACGACCTGGCTTTAAATCGATTCCGTAACAAATGAAGAAAACGGACGGATTTCTCAGGTTTTTACTACATATGAACACTTTTCACATTCTCCCGTGCAATTCGGCTGCTAGTCCTCCTTTCATGCAGAATCTTAAGGTCCTACCTCATGTCCAAGGCACCAAAGCCAGCTAAAAAGGCAATAACCGATACGTAAAACTGGTATTGTACTAATTCTTACTGGCTATTACATTATCGTAGAAGCTTCATATGTGTTCTGCTATGGTGCTTTTAGTGTCTCCGCATACCGCAGCACGCGACATAGCTTTCAGACGATAAGTACAACCGTTTCAGAGAGAAGAGCGGCCAATGCGACGATCTGGCTTTAAGTCGATTCGATAACAAATGACGAAAACGGACGGATTTCTCAGGTTTTTAATACATATGAACACGTTTCACATTCTCCCATGCAACTCGGCTGCTAGTCCTCCTTTCATGCAGAATCTTAAGGTCCTAGCTCACGTCCAATGCACCAAGGCCAGCTAAAAAGTCAATAATCGATACCAAAAACTTGAATTGTACTACTTCTTACTGGCTATTACATCAACTTAGAAGCTTCATCTGTGTTCTACTATGGTGCTTTTAGTGTCTCCACAAACCGCAGCACGCGACATAGCTTTGCAGACGATAAGTACAACCGTTTCAGAGAGAAGAGCGGCCAATGTGACGATCTGGCTTTAAGTCGATTCCATACCAAATGACGAATACAGACGGATTTCTCAGGTTTTTACTACATATGAACACTTTTCACAATCTCGCGTGCAATTCGGCTGCTAGTCCTCCTTTCATGCAGAATCTTAAGGTGCTAGCTCATCTCCAAGGCACCAAAGCCTGCTAAAAAGTCAATAATCGATACCTAAAACTGGTATTGTACTAATTCTTACTGGCTATTTCATCATCTTAGAAGCTTCATCTGTGTCCTACTATGGTGCTTTTAGTGTCTCCGCATACCGCAGCACGTGACATAGCTTTCAGACGATAAGTACAACCGTTTCAGAGAGGAGAGCGGCCAATGTGACGATCTGGCTTTAAGTCGATTCGATAACAAATGACGAAAACGGACGGATTTCTCAGATTTTTACTACATATGAACACTTTTCACATTCTCCCGTGCAACTCGGCTGCTAGTCCTCCTTTCATGCAGAATCTTATGGTCCTAGCTATGTCCAAGGCACCAAAGCCAGCTAAAAAGTCAATAATCGATACCTAAAACTTGAGTTGTACTACTTCTTACTGGCTATTACATCAACTTAGAAGCTTCATCTGTGTTCTACTATGGTGCTTTTAGTGTCTCCACAAACCGCAGCACGCGACATAGCTTTGCAGACGATAAGTACAACCGTTTCGGAGAGTTGAGTTGCCAATGTGACGATCCGGCTTTAAGTCGATTCGATAACAAATGACGAAAATGGGCGGATTTCTCAGGTTTTTACTACATATGAACACTTTTCACATCCCCCCGGGCCACTCGGCTGCTAGTCCTCCTTTCATGCAGAATCTTAAGGTCCTAGCTCATGTCCAAGGCACCAAAGCCAGCTAAAAAGTCAATAATCGATACTTAAAACTTGAATTGTACTACTTCTTACTGGCTATTACATCATCTTAGAATCTTCATCTGTGTTCTACTATAGTGCTTTTAGTGTCTCCGCATACCGTAGCACGCGACATAGCTTTGCAGACGATAAGTACAACCATTTCAGAGAGAAGAGCGACCAATGTGACGACCTGGCTTTAAGTCGATTCTGTAACAATTGACGAAAACGGACGGATTACTCAGGTTTTTACTACATATGAACACTTTTCTCATTCTCCCGATCAACTCGGCTGCTAGTCCTCCTTTCATGCTGAATCTTATGGTCCTAGCTCATGCCCATGGCACCAAAGCCAGCTAAAAAGTCAATAATCGATACCTAGAACTTGAGTTGTACTACTTCTTACTGGCTATTACATCAACTTACAAGCATCATCTGTGTTCTACTATGGTGCTTTTAGAGTCTCCACATACCGCAAACACGCGACATAGCTTTGCAGACGATATGTACAACCGTTTCAGAGAGAAGAGCGGCCAATGTGACGACCTGGCTTTAAGTCGATTCGATAACAAATGACGAAAACGGACGGATTTCGCAGGTTTTTACTACATATGAACACTTTTCACATCCTTCCGTGTAACTCGGCTGCTAGTCCTCCTTTCATACAAAATCTTAAGGTCCTACCTCATGTCCAAGGCACCAAAGCCTGCTAAAAAGTCAATAATCGATACTTAAAACTGGTATTGTACTAATTCTTACTGGCTATTTCATCATCTTAGAAGCTTCATCTGTGTCGTACTATGGTGCTTTTAGTGTCTCCGCATACCGCAGCACGCGACATAGCTTTCAGACGATAAGTACAACCGTTTCAGAGAGAAGAGTGGCCAATGTGACGATCTGGCTTTAAGTCGATTCGATAACAAATGACGAAAACGGACGGATTTCTCAGGTTTTTACTACATATGAACACTTTTCTCATTCTCCCGATCAACTCGGCTGCTAGTCCTCCTTTCATGCAGAATCTTATGGTCCTAGCTCATGTCCATGGCACCAAAGCCAGCTAAAAAGTCAATAATCGATACCTAGAACTTGAGTTGTACTACTTCTTACTGGCTATTACATCAACTTACAAGCATCATCTGTGTTCTACTATGGTGCTTTTAGAGTCTCCGCATACCGCAGCACGCGACATAGCTTTCAGACGATAAGTACAACCGTTTCAGAGAGAAGAGCGGCCAATGCGACGATCTGGCTTTAAGTCGATTCGATAACAAATGACGAAAACGGACGGATTTCTCAGGTTTTTAATACATATGAACACGTTTCACATTCTCCCATGCAACTCGGCTGCTAGTCCTCCTTTCATGCAGAATCTTAAGGTCCTAGCTCACGTCCAATGCACCAAGGCCAGCTAAAAAGTCAATAATCGATACCTAAAACTTGAAGTGTACTACTTCTTACTGGCTATTACATCAACTTAGAAGCTTCATCTGTGTTCTACTATGGTGCTTTTAGTGTCTCCATAAACCGCAGCACGCGACATAGCTTTGCAGACGATAAGTACAACCGTTTCAGAGAGAAGAGCGGCCAATGTGACGATGTGGCTTTAAGTCGATTCCATACCAAATGACGAATACAGACGGATTTCTCAGGTTTTTACTACATATGAACACTTTTCACAATCTCGCGTGCAATTCGGCTGCTAGTCCTCCTTTCATGCAGAATCTTAATGTCCTAGCTCATGTCCAAGGCACCAAAGCCTGCTAAAAAGTCAATAATCGATACCTAAAACTGGTATTGTACTAATTTTTACTGGCTATATCATCATCTTAGAAGCTTCATCTGTGTCCTACTATGGTGCTTTTAGTGTCTCCGCATACCGCAGCACGCGACATAGCTTTCAGACGATAAGTACAACCGTTTCAGAGAGGAGAGCGGCCAACGTGACGATCTGGCTTTAAGTCGATTCGATAACAAATGACGAAAACGGACGGATTTCTCAGGTTTTTACTACATATGAACACTTTTCACATTCTCCCATGCAACTCGGCTGCTAGTCCTCCTTTCATGCAGAATCTTATGGTCCTAGCTATGTCCAAGGCACCAAAGCCAGCTAAAAAGTCAATAATCGATACCTAAAACTTGAGTTGTACTACTTCTTACTGGCTATTACATCAACTTGGAAGCTTCATCTGTGTTCTACTATTGTGCTTTTAGTGTCTCCACATATCGCAGCACGCGACATAGCTTTGCAGACGATAAGTACAACCGTTTCAGAGAGTTGAGTTGCCAATGTGACGATCCGGCTTTAAGTCGATTCGATAACAAATGACGAAAATGGGCGGATTTCTCAGGTTTTTACTACATATGAACACCTTTCACATCCTCCCGGGCAACTCGGCTGCTAGTCCTCCTTTCATGCAGTATCTTAAGGTCCTAGCTCATGTCCAAGGCACCAAAGCCAGCTAAAAAGTCAATAATCGATACTTAAAACTGGTATTGTACTAATTCTTACTGGCTATTTCATCATCTTAGAAGCTTCATCTGTGTCCTACTATGGTGCTTTTAGTGTCTCCGCATACCGCAGCACGCGACATAGCTTTCAGACGATAAGTACAACCGTTTCAGAGAGAAGAGTGGCCAATGTGACGATCTGGCTTTAAGTCGATTCGATAACAAATGACGAAAACGGACGGATTTCTCAGGTTTTTACTACATATGAACACTTTTCACATTCTCCCGTGCAACTCGGCTGCTAGTCCTCCTTTCATGCAGAATCTTATGGTCCTAGCTATGTCCAAGGCACCAAAGCCAGCTAAAAAGTCAATAATCGATACCTAAAACTTGAGTTGTACTACTTCTTACTGGCTATTACATCAACTTAGAAGCTTCATCTGTGTTCTACTATGGTGCTTTTAGTGTCTCCACATACCGCAGCACGCGACATAGCTTTGCAGACGATAAGTACAACCGTTTCAGAGAGAAGAGCGGTCAGCGTGACGATCCGGCTTTAAGTCGATTCGGTAACAAATGACGAAAATGGACGGATTTCTTAGGTTTTTACTACATATGAACACTTTTCACATCCTCCCTTGCAAATCGGCTGCTAGTCCTCCTTTCATGCAGAATCTTAAGGTCCTAGCTCATGTCCAAGGCACCAAAGCCAACTAAAAAGTCAATAATCGATACTTAAAACTAGAATTGTACTACATCTTACTGGCTATTTCATCATCTTAGAAGCTTCATCTGTGTCCTACTATGGTGCTTTTAGTGTCTCCGCATACCGCAGCACGCGACATAGCTTTCAGACGATAAGTACAACCGTTTCAGAGAGGAGAGCGGCCAATGTGACGATCTGGCTTTAAGTCGATTCGATAACAAATGACGGAAACGGACGGATTTCTCAGGTTTTTACTACATATGAACACTTTTCACATTCTCCCGTGCAACTCGGATGCTAGTCCTCCTTTCATGCAGAATCTTATGGTCCTAGCTATTTCCAAGGCACCAAAGCCAGCTAAAAAGTCAATAATCGATACCTAAAACTGGTATTGTACTAATTCTTACTGGCTATTACATCATCTTAGAAGCTTCATCTGTGTTCTACTATGGTGCTTCTAGTGTCTCCGCATACCGCAGCACGCGACATAGCTTTCAGACGATAAGTACAACCGTTTCAGAGAGAAGAGCGGCTAATGTGACGATCTGGCTTTCAGTCGATTCGATAACAATTGACGAAAACGGACGGATTTCTCAGGTTTTTACTACATATGAACACTTTTCACATTCTCCCTTACTACTCGGCTGCTAGTCCTCCTTTCATGCAGAATCTTAAGGTCCTAGCTCACGTCCAATGCAACAAAGCCAGCTAAAAAGTAAATAATCGATACCTAAAACTTGAATTGTACTACTTCTTACTGGCTATTACATCAACTTAAAAGCTTCATCTCTGTTCTACTATGGTGCTATTACTGTCTCCGCATACCGCAGCACGCGACATAGCTTTGCAGACGATAAGTACAACCGTTTCAGAGCGAAGAGCGGCCAATGTGACGATCTGGTTTTAAGTCGATTCGATAACAAATGACGAAAACGGACGGATTTCTCAGGTTTTTACTACATATGAACACTTTTCACATTCTCACATACAACTCGGCTGCTAGTCCTCCTTTCATGCAGAATCTTAAGGTCCTAGCTCATGTCCAAGGCACCAAAGCCAGCTAAAAAGTCAATAATCGACACTTAAAACTTGAATTGTACTTCTTCTTACTGGCTATTACATCATCTTAGAAGCTTCATATGTGTTCTACTATGGTGCTTTTAGTGTCTCCACAAACCGCAGCACGCGACATAGCTTTGCAGACGATAAGTACAACCGTTTCAGAGAGAAGAGCGGCCAATGTGACACGCTGCTTGAAGTCGATTCGATAATAAATTACGAAAACGGACGGATTCCTCACGTTTTTACTACATATGAACACTTTTCACATTCTCCCTTGCAACTCGGCTGCTAGTCCTCCTTTCATGCAGAATCTTAAGGTCCTAGCCTGTGTCCAAGGCACCAAAGCCAGCAAAAATTCCATAATCGATACCTAAAACTTGAATTGTACTACTTCTTACTGGCTATTTCATCATCTTAAAAGCTTAATCTGTGTTCTACTATAGTGCTTTTAGTGTCTCCGCATACCGCAGCACGCGACATAGCTTTGCAGACGATAAGTACAACCGTTTCAGAGAGAAGAGCGGCCAATGTGACGCACTGCTTTAAGTCGATTCGATAACAAATGACGGAAACGGACGGATTTCTCAGGTTTTTACTACATATGAACACTTTTCACATTCTCCCGTGCAACTCGGATGCTAGTCCTCCTTTCATGCAGAATCTTATGGTCCTAGCTATTTCCAAGGCACCAAAGCCAGCTAAAAAGTCAATAATCGATACCTAAAACTGGTATTGTACTAATTCTTACTGGCTATTACATCATCTTAGAAGCTTCATCTGTGTTCTACTATGGTGCTTCTAGTGTCTCCGCATACCGCAGCACGCGACATAGCTTTCAGACGATAAGTACAACCGTTTCAGAGAGATGAGCGGCTAATGTGACGATCTGGCTTTCAGTCGATTCGATAACAATTGACGAAAACGGACGGATTTCTCAGGTTTTTACTACATATGAACACTTTTCACATTCTCCCTTACTACTCGGCTGCTAGTCCTCCTTTCATGCAGAATCTTAAGGTCCTAGCTCACGTCCAATGCAACAAAGCCAGCTAAAAAGTAAATAATCGATACCTAAAACTTGAATTGTACTACTTCTTACTGGCTATTACATCAACTTAAAAGCTTCATCTCTGTTCTACTATGGTGCTATTACTGTCTCCGCATACCGCAGCACGCGACATAGCTTTGCAGACGATAAGTACAACCGTTTCAGAGCGAAGAGCGGCCAATGTGACGATCTGGTTTTAAGTCGATTCGATAACAAATGACGAAAACGGACGGATTTCTCAGGTTTTTACTACATATGAACACTTTTCACATTCTCACATACAACTCGGCTGCTAGTCCTCCTTTCATGCAGAATCTTAAGGTCCTAGCTCATGTCCAAGGCACCAAAGCCAGCTAAAAAGTCAATAATCGACACTTAAAACTTGAATTGTACTTCTTCTTACTGGCTATTACATCATCTTAGAAGCTTCATATGTGTTCTACTATGGTGCTTTTAGTGTCTCCACAAACCGCAGCACGCGACATAGCTTTGCAGACGATAAGTACAACCGTTTCAGAGAGAAGAGCGGTCAGCGTGACGATCCGGCTTTAAGTCGATTCGGTAACAAATGACGAAAATGGACGGATTTCTTAGGTTTTTACTACATATGAACACTTTTCACATCCTCCCTTGCAAATCGGCTGCTAGTCCTCCTTTCATGCAGAATCTTAAGGTCCTAGCTCATGTCCAAGGCACCAAAGCCAACTAAAAAGTCAATAATCGATACTTAAAACTAGAATTGTACTACATCTTACTGGCTATTTCATCATCTTAGAAGCTTCATCTGTGTCCTACTATGGTGCTTTTAGTGTCTCCGCATACCGCAGCACGCGACATAGCTTTCAGACGATAAGTACAACCGTTTCAGAGAGGAGAGCGGCCAATGTGACGATCTGGCTTTAAGTCGATTCGATAACAAATGACGGAAACGGACGGATTTCTCAGGTTTTTACTACATATGAACACTTTTCACATTCTCCCGTGCAACTCGGATGCTAGTCCTCCTTTCATGCAGAATCTTATGGTCCTAGCTATTTCCAAGGCACCAAAGCCAGCTAAAAAGTCAATAATCGATACCTAAAACTGGTATTGTACTAATTCTTACTGGCTATTACATCATCTTAGAAGCTTCATCTGTGTTCTACTATGGTGCTTCTAGTGTCTCCGCATACCGCAGCACGCGACATAGCTTTCAGACGATAAGTACAACCGTTTCAGAGAGAAGAGCGGCTAATGTGACGATCTGGCTTTCAGTCGATTCGATAACAATTGACGAAAACGGACGGATTTCTCAGGTTTTTACTACATATGAACACTTTTCACATTCTCCCTTACTACTCGGCTGCTAGTCCTCCTTTCATGCAGAATCTTAAGGTCCTAGCTCACGTCCAATGCAACAAAGCCAGCTAAAAAGTAAATAATCGATACCTAAAACTTGAATTGTACTACTTCTTACTGGCTATTACATCAACTTAAAAGCTTCATCTCTGTTCTACTATGGTGCTATTACTGTCTCCGCATACCGCAGCACGCGACATAGCTTTGCAGACGATAAGTACAACCGTTTCAGAGCGAAGAGCGGCCAATGTGACACGCTGCTTGAAGTCGATTCGATAATAAATTACGAAAACGGACGGATTCCTCACGTTTTTACTACATATGAACACTTTTCACATTCTCCCTTGCAACTCGGCTGCTAGTCCTCCTTTCATGCAGAATCTTAAGGTCCTAGCCTGTGTCCAAGGCACCAAAGCCAGCAAAAATTCCATAATCGATACCTAAAACTTGAATTGTACTACTTCTTACTGGCTATTTCATCAACTTAAAAGCTTAATCTGTGTTCTACTATAGTGCTTTTAGTGTCTCCGCATACCGCAGCACGCGACATAGCTTTGCAGACGATAAGTACAACCGTTTCAGAGAGAAGAGCGGCCAATGTGACGCACTGCTTTAAGTCGATTCGATAATAAATTACGAAAATGGTCGGATTTCTCAGGTTTTTACTACATATGAACACTTTTCACATCCTCCCGTGCAACTCGGCTGCTAGTCCTCCTTTCATGCAGAATCTTATGGTCCTAGCTCATGTCCATGGCACCAAAGCCAGCTAAAAAGTCAATAATCGATACCTAGAACTTGAGTTGTACTACTTCTTACTGGCTATTACATCAACTTACAAGCATCATCTGTGTTCTACTATGGTGCTTTTAGAGTCTCCACATACCGCAAACACGCGACATAGCTTTGCAGACGATATGTACAACCGTTTCAGAGAGAAGAGCGGCCAATGTGACGACCTGGCTTTAAGTCGATTCGATAACAAACGACGAAAACGGACGGATTTCGAAGGTTTTTACTACATATGAACACTTTTCACATCCTCCCGTGTAACTCGGCTGCTAGTCCTCCTTTCATGCAGAATCTTAAGGTCCTACCTCATGTCCAAGGCACCAAAGCCTGCTAAAAAGTCAATAATCGATACTTAAAACTGGTATTGTACTAATTCTTACTGGCTATTTCATCATCTTAGAAGCTTCATCTGTGTCCTACTATGGTGCTTTTAGTGTCTCCGCATACCGCAGCACGCGACATAGCTTTCAGACGATAAGTACAACCGTTTCAGAGAGAAGAGTGGCCAATGTGACGATCTGGCTTTAAGTCGATTCGATAACAAATGACGAAAACGGACGGATTTCTCAGGTTTTTACTACATATGAACACTTTTCACATTCTCCCGTGCAACTCGGCTGCTAGTCCTCCTTTCATGCAGAATCTTATGGTCCTAGCTATGTCCAAGGCACCAAAGCCAGCTAAAAAGTCAATAATCGATACCTAAAACTTGAGTTGTACTACTTCTTACTGGCTATTACATCAACTTAGAAGCTTCATCTGTGTTCTACTATGGTGCTTTTAGTGTCTCCACATACCGCAGCACGCGACATAGCTTTGCAGACGATAAGTACAACCGTTTCAGAGAGAAGAGCGGTCAGCGTGACGATCCGGCTTTAAGTCGATTCGGTAACAAATGACGAAAATGGACGGATTTCTTAGGTTTTTACTACATATGAACACTTTTCACATCCGCCCTTGCAAATCGGCTGCTAGTCCTCCTTTCATGCAGAATCTTAAGGTCCTAGCTCATGTCCAAGGCACCAAAGCCAACTAAAAAGTCAATAATCGATACTTAAAACTAGAATTGTACTACATCTTACTGGCTATTTCATCATCTTAGAAGCTTCATCTGTGTCCTACTATGGTGCTTTTAGTGTCTCCGCATACCGCAGCACGCGACATAGCTTTCAGACGATAAGTACAACCGTTTCAGAGAGGAGAGCGGCCAATGTGACGATCTGGCTTTAAGTCGATTCGATAACAAATGACGGAAACGGACGGATTTCTCAGGTTTTTACTACATATGAACACTTTTCACATTCTCCCGTGCAACTCGGATGCTAGTCCTCCTTTCATGCAGAATCTTATGGTCCTAGCTATTTCCAAGGCACCAAAGCCAGCTAAAAAGTCAATAATCGATACCTAAAACTGGTATTGTACTAATTCTTACTGGCTATTACATCATCTTAGAAGCTTCATCTGTGTTCTACTATGGTGCTTCTAGTGTCTCCGCATACCGCAGCACGCGACATAGCTTTCAGACGATAAGTACAACCGTTTCAGAGAGAAGAGCGGCTAATGTGACGATCTGGCTTTCAGTCGATTCGATAACAATTGACGAAAACGGACGGATTTCTCAGGTTTTTACTACATATGAACACTTTTCACATTCTCCCTTACTACTCGGCTGCTAGTCCTCCTTTCATGCAGAATCTTAAGGTCCTAGCTCACGTCCAATGCAACAAAGCCAGCTAAAAAGTAAATAATCGATACCTAAAACTTGAATTGTACTACTTCTTACTGGCTATTACATCAACTTAAAAGCTTCATCTCTGTTCTACTATGGTGCTATTACTGTCTCCGCATACCGCAGCACGCGACATAGCTTTGCAGACGATAAGTACAACCGTTTCAGAGAGAAGAGCGGCCAATGTGACGATCTGGTTTAATTCGATTCGATAACAAATGACGAAAACGGACGGATTTCTCAGGTTTTTACTACATATGAACACTTTTCACATTCTCACATACAACTCGGCTGCTAGTCCTCCTTTCATGCAGAATCTTAAGGTCCTAGCTCATGTCCAAGGCACCAAAGCCAGCTAAAAAGTCAATAATCGACACTTAAAACTTGAATTGTACTTCTTCTTACTGGCTATTACATCATCTTAGAAGCTTCATATGTGTTCTACTATGGTGCTTTTAGTGTCTCCACAAACCGCAGCACGCGACATAGCTTTGCAGACGATAAGTACAACCGTTTCAGAGAGAAGAGCGGCCAATGTGACACGCTGCTTGAAGTCGATTCGATAATAAATTACGAAAACGGACGGATTCCTCACGTTTTTACTACATATGAACACTTTTCACATTCTCCCTTGCAACTCGGCTGCTAGTCCTCCTTTCATGCAGAATCTTAAGGTCCTAGCCTGTGTCCAAGGCACCAAAGCCAGCAAAAAGTCCATAATCGATACCTAAAACTTGAATTGTACTACTTCTTACTGGCTATTTCATCAACTTAAAAGCTTAATCTGTGTTCTACTATAGTGCTTTTAGTGTCTCCGCATACCGCAGCACGCGACATAGCTTTGCAGACGATAAGTACAACCGTTTCAGAGAGAAGAGCGGCCAATGTGACGCACTGCTTTAAGTCGATTCGATAATAAATTACGAAAATGGTCGGATTTCTCAGGTTTTTACTACATATGAACACTTTTCACATCCTCCCGTGCAACTCGGCTGCTAGTCCTCCTTTCATGCAGAATCTTATGGTCCTAGCTCATGTCCATGGCACCAAAGCCAGCTAAAAAGTCAATAATCGATACCTAGAACTTGAGTTGTACTACTTCTTACTGGCTATTACATCAACTTACAAGCAACATCTGTGTTCTACTATGGTGCTTTTAGAGTCTCCACATACCGCAAACACGCGACATAGCTTTGCAGACGATATGTACAACCGTTTCAGAGAGAAGAGCGGCCAATGTGACGACCTGGCTTTAAGTCGATTCGATAACAAACGACGAAAACGGACGGATTTCGAAGGTTTTTACTACATATGAACACTTTTCACATCCTCCCGTGTAACTCGGCTGCTAGTCCTCCTTTCATGCAGAATCTTAAGGTCCTACCTCATGTCCAAGGCACCAAAGCCTGCTAAAAAGTCAATAATCGATACTTAAAACTGGTATTGTACTAATTCTTACTGGCTATTTCATCATCTTAGAAGCTTCATCTGTGTCCTACTATGGTGCTTTTAGTGTCTCCGCATACCGCAGCACGCGACATAGCTTTCAGACGATAAGTACAACCGTTTCAGAGAGAAGAGTGGCCAATGTGACGATCTGGCTTTAAGTCGATTCGATAACAAATGACGAAAACGGACGGATTTCTCAGGTTTTTACTACATATGAACACTTTTCACATTCTCCCGTGCAACTCGGCTGCTAGTCCTCCTTTCATGCAGAATCTTATGGTCCTAGCTATGTCCAAGGCACCAAAGCCAGCTAAAAAGTCAATAATCGATACCTAAAACTTGAGTTGTACTACTTCTTACTGGCTATTACATCAACTTAGAAGCTTCATCTGTGTTCTACTATGGTGCTTTTAGTGTCTCCACATACCGCAGCACGCGACATAGCTTTGCAGACGATAAGTACAACCGTTTCAGAGAGAAGAGCGGTCAGCGTGACGATCTGGCTTTAAGTCGATTCGGTAACAAATGACGAAAATGGACGGATTTCTT
This sequence comes from Schistocerca gregaria, assembly GCF_023897955.1. Lineage (NCBI taxonomy): Eukaryota > Metazoa > Arthropoda > Insecta > Orthoptera > Acrididae > Schistocerca > Schistocerca gregaria. The sequence goes on from NC_064928.1 coordinate 262,321,358, forward strand.
AGGTTTTTACTACATATGAACACTTTTCACATCCTCCCTTGCAAATCGGCTGCTAGTCCTCCTTTCATGCAGAATCTTAAGGTCCTAGCTCATGTCCAAGGCACCAAAGCCAACTAAAAAGTCAATAATCGATACTTAAAACTAGAATTGTACTACATCTTACTGGCTATTTCATCATCTTAGAAGCTTCATCTGTGTCCTACTATGGTGCTTTTAGTGTCTCCGCATACCGCAGCACGCGACATAGCTTTCAGACGATAAGTACAACCGTTTCAGAGAGGAGAGCGGCCAATGTGACGATCTGGCTTTAAGTCGATTCGATAACAAATGACGGAAACGGACGGATTTCTCAGGTTTTTACTACATATGAACACTTTTCACATTCTCCCGTGCAACTCGGATGCTAGTCCTCCTTTCATGCAGAATCTTATGGTCCTAGCTATTTCCAAGGCACCAAAGCCAGCTAAAAAGTCAATAATCGATACCTAAAACTGGTATTGTACTAATTCTTACTGGCTATTACATCATCTTAGAAGCTTCATCTGTGTTCTACTATGGTGCTTCTAGTGTCTCCGCATACCGCAGCACGCGACATAGCTTTCAGACGATAAGTACAACCGTTTCAGAGAGAAGAGCGGCTAATGTGACGATCTGGCTTTCAGTCGATTCGATAACAATTGACGAAAACGGACGGATTTCTCAGGTTTTTACTACATATGAACACTTTTCACATTCTCCCTTACTACTCGGCTGCTAGTCCTCCTTTCATGCAGAATCTTAAGGTCCTAGCTCACGTCCAATGCAACAAAGCCAGCTAAAAAGTAAATAATCGATACCTAAAACTTGAATTGTACTACTTCTTACTGGCTATTACATCAACTTAAAAGCTTCATCTCTGTTCTACTATGGTGCTATTACTGTCTCCGCATACCGCAGCACGCGACATAGCTTTGCAGACGATAAGTACAACCGTTTCAGAGCGAAGAGCGGCCAATGTGACGATCTGGTTTAATTCGATTCGATAACAAATGACGAAAACGGACGGATTTCTCAGGTTTTTACTACATATGAACACTTTTCACATTCTCACATACAACTCGGCTGCTAGTCCTCCTTTCATGCAGAATCTTAAGGTCCTAGCTCATGTCCAAGGCACCAAAGCCAGCTAAAAAGTCAATAATCGACACTTAAAACTTGAATTGTACTTCTTCTTACTGGCTATTACATCATCTTAGAAGCTTCATATGTGTTCTACTATGGTGCTTTTAGTGTCTCCACAAACCGCAGCACGCGACATAGCTTTGCAGACGATAAGTACAACCGTTTCAGAGAGAAGAGCGGCCAATGTGACACGCTGCTTGAAGTCGATTCGATAATAAATTACGAAAACGGACGGATTCCTCACGTTTTTACTACATATGAACACTTTTCACATTCTCCCTTGCAACTCGGCTGCTAGTCCTCCTTTCATGCAGAATCTTAAGGTCCTAGCCTGTGTCCAAGGCACCAAAGCCAGCAAAAAGTCCATAATCGATACCTAAAACTTGAATTGTACTACTTCTTACTGGCTATTTCATCAACTTAAAAGCTTAATCTGTGTTCTACTATAGTGCTTTTAGTGTCTCCGCATACCGCAGCACGCGACATAGCTTTGCAGACGATAAGTACAACCGTTTCAAAGAGAAGAGCGGCCAATGTGACGCACTGCTTTAAGTCGATTCGATAATAAATTACGAAAATGGTCGGATTTCTCAGGTTTTTACTACATATGAACACTTTTCACATCCTCCCGTGCAACTCGGCTGCTAGTCCTCCTTTCATGCAGAATCTTAAGGTCCTAGCTCATGTCCAAGGCACCAAAGCCAGCAAAAAGTACATAATCGATACCTAAAACTTGAATTGTACTACTTCTTACTTGCTATTACATCAACTTAGAAGCTTAATCTGCGTTCTACTATGGTGCTTTTAGTGTCTCCGCATACCGCAGCACGCGACATAGCTTTGCAGACGATAAGTACAACCGTTTCAGAGAGAAGAGCGGCCAATGTGACGATCTGGCTTTAAGTCGATTCGATAACAAATGACGAAAACGGACGGATTTCTCAGGTTTTTACTACATATGAACACCTTTCACATTCTCCCTTACTACTCGGCTGCTAGTCCTCCTTTCATGCAGAATCTTAAGGTCCTAGCTCACGTCCAATGCACCAAAGCCAGCTAAAAAGTCAATAATCGATACCTAAAACTTGAATTGTACTACTTCTTACTGGCTATTACATCAACTTAAAAGCTTCATCTCTGTTTTACTATGGTGCTATTAGTGTCTCCGCATACCGCAGCACGCGACATAGCTTTGCAGACGATAAGTACAACCGTTTCAGAGCGAAGAGCGGCCAATGTGACGATCTGGTTTTAAGTCGATTCGATAACAAATGACGAAAACGGACGGATTTCTCAGGTTTTTACTACATATGAACACTTTTCACATCCTCCCGTGCAACTCGGCTGCTAGTCCTCCTTTCATGCAGAATCTTAAGGTCATAGCTCATGTCCAAGGCACCAAAGCCAGCTAAAAAGTCAATAATCGACACTTAAAACTTGAATTGTACTTCTTCTTACTGGCTATTACATCATCTTAGAAGCTTCATCTGTGTTCTACTATGGTGCTTTTAGTGTCTCCACAAACCGCAGCACGCGACATAGCTTTGCAGACGATAAGTACAACCGTTTCAGAGAGAAGAGCGGCCAATGTGACGCGCTGCTTGAAGTCGATTCGATAATAAATTACGAAAACGGACGGATTCCTCACGTTTTTACTACATATGATCACTTTTCACATTCTCCCTTGCAACTCGGCTGCTAGTCCTCCTTTCATGCAGAATCTTAAGGTCCTAGCCTGTGTCCAAGGCACCAAAGCCAGCAAAAAGTCCATAATCGATACCTAAAACTTGAATTGTACTACTTCTTACTGTTTATTTCATCAACTTAAAAGCTTAATCTGTGTTCTACTATAGTGCTTTTAGTGTCTCCGCATACAGCAGCACGCAACATAGCTTTGCAGACGATAAGTACAACCGTTTCAGAGAGAAGAGCGGCCAATGTGACGCACTGCTTTAAGTCGATTCGATAATAAATTACGAAAATGGTCGGATTTCTCAGGTTTTTACTACATATGAACACTTTTCACATCCTCCCGTGCAACTCGGCTGCTAGTCCTCCTTTCATGCAGAATCTTAAGGTCCTAGCTCATGTCCAAGGCACCAAAGCCAGCAAAAAGTACATAATCGATACCTAAAACTTGAATTGTACTACTTCTTACTTGCTATTACATCAACTTAGAAGCTTAATCTGCGTTCTACTATGGTGCTTTTAGTGTCTCCGCATACCGCAGCACGCGACATAGCTTTGCAGACGATAAGTACAACCGTTTCAGAGAGAAGAGCGGCCAATGTGACGATCTGGCTTTAAGTCGATTCGATAACAAATGACGAAAACGGACGGATTTCTCAGGTTTTTACTACATATGAACACTTTTCACATACTCACGTGCAACGCGGCTGCTAGTCCTCCTTTCATGCGAAATCTTAAGGTCCTAGCTCATGTCCAAGGCACCAAAGCCAGCTAAAAAGTCAATAATCGATACCTAAAACTTGAGTTGTACTACTTCTCACTGGCTATCACATCAACTTAGAAGCTTCATCTGTGTTCTACTATGGTGCTTTTAGTGTCTCCGCATACCGCAGCACGCGACATAGCTTTGCAGACGATAAGTACAACCGTTTCAGAGAGAAGAGCGGGCAATGTGACGATCTGGCTTCAAGTTGATTCGATAACAAATGACGAAAACGGACGGATTTCTCAGGTTTTTACTACATATGAACACTTTTCACATTCTCCCATGCAACTCGGCTGCTAGTCCTCCTTTCATGCAGAATCTTAAGGACATAGCTCATGTCCAAGGCACCAAAGCCAGCTAAAAAGTCAATAATCGATATCTAAAACTTGAATTGTACTACTTCTTACTGGCTATTACATCAACTCTGAAGCTTCATCTGTGTTCTACTATGGTGCTTTCAGTGTCTCTGAATACTGCAGCACGCGACTTAGCTTTGCAGACGATAAGTACAACCGTTTCAGAGAGAAGAGCGGCCAATGTGACGCACTGCTTTAAGTCGATTCGATAATAAATTACGAAAACGGACGGATTTCTCAGGTTTTTACTACATATGAACACTTTTCGTATCCTCCCGTGCAACTCGGCTGCTAGTCCTCCTTTCATGCAGAATCTTAAGGTCCTAGCTCATGTCCAAGGCACCAAAGCCAGCTAAAAAGTCAATATTCGATACCTAAAACTTGAATTGTACTACTCCTTACTGGCTATTAAATCAACTTAGAAGCTTCTTCTGTGTTCTACTATGGTGCTTTTAGTGTCTCCGCATATCGCAGCACGCGATATAGCTTTGCAGACGATAAGTACAACCGTTTCAGAGAGAAGAGCGGCCAATGTGACGATCTGGCTTCAAGTTGATTCGATAACAAATGACGAAAACGGACGGATTTCTCAGGTTTTTACTACATATGAACACTTTTCACATACTCCCGATCAACTCGGCTGCTAGTCCTCCTTTCATGCAGAATCTTAAGGTCCTAGCTCAGGTCCAAGGCACCAAAGCCAGCTAAAAAGTCAATAATCGATACCTAAAACTTGAATTGTACTATTTCTGACTGGCTATTACATCAACTTAGAAGCTTAATCTGTGTTCTACTATGGTGCTTTAAGTGTCTCCGCATACCGCAGCACGCGACATAGCTTTGCAGACGATAAGTACAACCGTTTCAGAGAGAAGAGCGGCCAATGTGACGCGCTGCTTGAAGTCGATTCGATAATAAATTACGAAAACGGACGGATTCCTCACGTTTTTACTACATATGAACACTTTTCACATTCTCCCTTGCAACTCGGCTGCTAGTCCTCCATGCATGCAGAATCTTAAGGTCCTAGCCTGTGTCAGAGGCACCAAAGCCAGCAAAAAGTCCATAATCGATACCTAAAATTTGAATTGTACTACTTCTTACTGGCTATTTCATCAACTTAAAAGCTTAATCTGTGTTCTACTATAGTGCTTTTAGTGTCTCCGCATACCGCAGCACGCGACATAGCTTTGCAGACGATAAGTACAACCGTTTCAGAGAGAAGGGCGGCCAATGTGACGCACTGCTTTAAGTCGATTCGATAATAAATTACGAAAACGGTCGGATTTCTCAGGTTTTTACTACATATGAACACTTTTCACATCCTACCGTGCAACTCGGCTGCTAGTCCTCCTTTCATGCAGAATCTTAAGGTCCTAGCTCATGTCCAAGGCACCAAAGCCAGCTAAAAAGTCAATAATCGATACCTAAAACTTGAATTGTACTACTTCTTACTGGCTATTACATCAACTTAGAAGCTTAATCTGTGTTCTACTATGGTGCTTTTAGTGTCTCCGCATACCGCAGCACGCGACATAGCTTTGCAGACGATAAGTACAACCGTTTCAGAGAGAAGAGCGGCGAATGTGACGCACTGCTTGAAGTCGATTCGATAATAAATTACGAAAACGGACGGGTTCCGCACGTTTTTACTACATATGAACACTTTTCACATTCTCCTTTGCAACTCGGCTGCTAGTCCTCCTTTCATGCAGAATCTTAAGGAAATAGCTCGTGTCCAATGCACCAAAGCCAACTAAAAAGTCAATAATCGATACCTAAAACTTGAATTGTACTACTTCAAACTTGCTATTACATCAACTTAGAAGCTTCATCTGTGTTCCACTATGGTTATTTTAGTGCCTCCGCATACCGGAGCACGTGACATAGTTTTGCAGACGATAAGTACAACCGTTTAGGAGAGAAGAGCGGCCAATGTGACGATCTGGCTTTCAGTCGATTCGATAACAAATGACGAAAATGGACGGATTTCTCAGGGTTTTACTACATATGAACACTTTTCACATACTCCCGTGCTACGCGGCTGCTAGTCCTCCTTTCATGCGAAATCTTAAGGTCCTAGCTCATGTCCAAGACACCAAAGCTAGCTAAAAAGTCAATAATCGATACCTAAAACTTGAGTTGTACTACTTCTCACTGGCTATCACATCATCTTAGAAGCTTCATCTGTGTTCTACTATGGTGCTTTTAGTGTCTCCGCATACCGCAGCACGCGACATAGCTTTGCAGACGATAAGTACAACCGTTTCAGAGAGAAGAGCGGCCAATGTGACGCACTGCTTTAAGTCGATTCGATAATAAATTACGAAAACGGACCGATTTCTCAGGTTTTTACTACATATGAACACTTTTCGTATCCTCCCGTGCAACTCGGCTGCTAGTCCTCCTTTCATGCAGAATCTTAAGGTCCTAGCTCATGTCCAAGGCACCAAAGCCAGCTAAAAAGTCAATATTCGATACCTAAAACTTGAATTGTACTACTCCTTACTGGCTATTACATCAACTTAGAAGCTTCTTCTGTGTTCTACTATGGTGCTTTTAATGTCTCCGCATATCGCAGCACGCGACATAGCTTTGCAGACGATAAGTACAACCGTTTCAGAGAGAAGAGCGGCCAATGTGACGATCTGGCTTCAAGTTGATTCGATAACAAATGACGAAAACGGACGGATTTCTCAGGTTTTTACTACATATGAACACTTTTCACATACTCCCGATCAACTCGGCTGCTAGTCCTCCTTTCATGCAGAATCTTAAGGTCCTAGCTCAGGTCCAAGGCACCAAAGCCAGCTAAAAAGTCAATAATCGATACCTAAAACTTGAATTGTACTATTTCTGACTGGCTATTACATCAACTTAGAAGCTTCATCTGTGTTCTACTATGGTGCTTTAAGTGTCTCCGCATACCGCAGCATGCGACATAGCTTTGCAGACGATAAGTACAACCGTTTCAGAGATAAGAGCGGCCAATGTGACGATCTGGCTTTAAGTCGATTCGATAACAAATGACGAAAACGGACGGATTTCTCAGGTTTTTACTACATATGAACACTTTTCACATTCTCCCATGCAACTCGGCTGCTAGTCCTCCTTTCATGCAGAATCATAAAGTCCTAGCTCATGTCCAAGGCAGAAAAGCCAGCTAAAAAGTAAATAATTGATACCTAAAACTTGAATTGTACTACTTCTTACTGGGTATTACATCAACTTAGAAGCTTAATCTGTGTTCTACTATGGTGCTTTTAGTGTCTCCGCATACCGCAGCACGCGACATAGCTTTGCAGACGATAAGTACAACCGTTTCAGAGAGAAAAGCGGCCAATGTGACGCACTGCTTTAAGTCGATTCGATAATAAATTACGAAAACGGACGGATTTCTCAGGTTTTTACTACATATGAACACTTTTCGCATCCTCCCGTGCAACTCGGCTGCTAGTCCTCCTTTCATGCGGAATCTTAAGGTCCTAGCTCATGTCCAAGGCACCAAAGCCAGCTAAAAAGTCAATATTCGATACATAAAACTTGAATTGTACTACTCCTTACAGGCTATTCCATCAACTTAGAAGCTTCATCTGTGTTCTACTATGGTGCTTTTAGTGTCTCCGCATACCGCATCACGCGACATAGGTTTGCAGACGATAAGTACAACCGTTTCAGAGAGAAGAGCGGCCAATGTGACGATCTGGCTTCAAGTTGATTCGATAACAAATGACGAAATCGGACGGATTTCTCAGGTTTTTACTACATATGAACACTTTTCACATTTTCCCATGCAATTCGGCTGCTAGTCCTCCTTTCATGCAGAATCTTAAAGACATAGATCATGACCAGGGCACCAAAGCCAGCTAAAAAGTCAATTATCGATACCTAAAACTTGAATTGTACTACTTCTTACTGGCTATTACATCAACTTAGAAGCTTCATCTGTGTTCCGCTATGGTGATTTTAGTGCCTCCGCATAACCCAGCACGCGACATAGCTTTGCAGACGATAAGTACAACCGTTTCAGAGAGAAGAGGGGCAAATGTGACGATCTGGCTTTAAGTCGATTCGATAACAAATGACAAAAACGAACGGATTTCTCAGGTTTTTACTACATATGAACACTTTTAACATTGTCCCTTGCAACTCGGCTGCTAGTCCTCCTTTCATACTGAATCCTAAGGTCCTAGCTCATGTCCAAGGCACCAAAGCCAGCAAAAAGTCCATAATCGATACCTAAAACCTGAATTGTACTACTTCTTACTATCTATTACATCAACTTAGAAGCTTAATCTGTGTTCTACTATGGTGCTTTTAGTGTCTCCGCATACCACAGCACGCGACATAGCTTTGCAGACGATAAGTACAACCGTTTCAGAGAGAAGAGCATCCAATGTGACGCACTGCTTTAAGTCGATTCTATAATAAATTACGAAAACGGACGGATTTCTCAGGTTTTTACTACATATGAACACATTTCACATACTCCCGATCAACTCGGCTGCTAGTCCTTTCATGCAGAATCTTAAGGCCCTAGCTCAGGTCCAGGGCACCAAAGCCAGCTAAAAAGTCAATAATCGATACCTAAAACTTGAATTGTACTACTTCTGACTGGCTATTACATCAATTTAGAAGCTTCATCTATGTTCTACTATGGTGCTTTTAGTGTCTCCGCATACCGCAGCACGCGACATAGCTTTGCAGACGATAAGTACAACCGTTTCAGAGAGAAGACTGGCCAATGTGACGATCTGGCTTTAAGTCGATTCGATAACAAATGACGAAAACGAACGGATTTCTCAGGTTTTTACTACATATGAACACTTTTAACATTCTCCCTTGCACCTCGGCTGCTAGCCCTCCTTTCATGCAGAATCTTAAGGTCCTACCTCATGTCCAAGGCACCAAAGCCAGCAAAAAGTCAATAATCGATACCTAAAACTTGAATTATACTACTTCTTACTGGCTATTACATCAACTTAGAAGCTTAATCTGTGTTCTACTATGGTGCTTTTAGTGTCTACGCATACCACAGCAAGCGACATAGCTTTGCAGACGATAAGTACAACCGTTTCAGAGAGAAGAGCGGCCAATGTGACGCACTGCTTTAAGTCGATTCGATAATAAATTACGAAAACGGACGGATTTCTCAGGTTTTTACTACATATGAACACTTTTCGCATCCTCCCGTGCAACTCGGCTGCTAGTCCTCCTTTCATGCATAATCTTAAGCTCCTAGCTCATGTCCAAGGCACAAAAGCCAGCAAAATAGTCAATAATCGATACCTAAAACTTGAACTGTACTACTTCTTACTGGCTATTACATCAACTTAGAAGCTTCATCTGTGTTCTACTATGGTGCTTTTAGTGTCTCCGCATACCGCAGCACGCGACATAGCTTTGCAGACGATAAGTACAACCGTTTCAGAGAGAAGAGCGGCCAATGTGACGATCTGGCTTGAAGTCGATTCGGTAATAAATTACGTAAACGGACAGATTTCTCAGGATTTTACTACACATGAACACTTTCGCATTCTCCCGTTCAACTCGGCTGCTAGTCCTCCTTTCATGCAGAATCTTAAGGTCCTAGCTCATGTCCAAGGCTCCAAAGCCAGCTAAAAAGTCAATATTCGATAACTAAAACTTGAATTGTACTACTCCTTACTGGCTATCCTATCAACTTAGGTGCTTCATCTGTGATCTACTATGGTGCTTTTAGTGTCTCCGCATACCGCATCACGCGACATAGCTTTGCAGACGATAAGTACAACCGTTTCAGATAGAGGAGCGCCCAATGTCACGATCTGGCTTTAAGTCGATTCGATAACAAATGACGAAAATGGACGGATTTCTCAGGTTTTTACTACATATAAACACTTATCACATACTCCCGTGCAACGCGGCTGCTAGTCCTCCTTTCATGCAGAATCTTAAGGTCCTAGCTCATGTCCAATGTACCAATGCCAGCTAAAATGTCAATAATCGATACCTAAAACTTGAATTGTACTACTCCTTATTGGCCATTACGTCAACTTAGAAGCTTCATCTGTGTTCTACTATAGTGCTTTTAGTGTCTCCGCATACCGAAGCACGCGACATAGCTTTGCAGACGATAAGTACAACCGTTTCAGAGAGAAGAGCGTCCAATGTGACGATCTGGCTTTAAGTCGATTCGATAACAAATGACGAAAACGAACGGATCTCAGGTTTTTACTACATATGAACACTTTTCACATACTCCCGATCAACTCGGCTGCTAGTCTTCCTTTCATGCAGAATCTTAAGGTCCTAGCTCAGGTCCAGGGCACCAAAGCCAGCTAAAAAGTCAATAATCGATACCTAAAACTTGAATTATACTACTTCTGACTGGCTATTACATCAACTTAGAAGCTTCATCTATGTTCTACTATGGTGCTTTTAGTGTCTCCGCATACCACAGCACGCGACATAGCTTTGCAGACGATAAGTACAACCGTTTCAGAGATAAGAGTGGCCAATGTGACGATCTGGCTTTAAGTCGATTCGATAACAAATGACGAAAACGAACGGATTTCTCAGGTTTTTACTACATATGAACACTTTTAACATTCTCCCTTACAACTCGGCAGCTAGCCCTCCTTTCATGCAGAATCTTAAGGTCCTACCTCATGTCCAAGGCACCAAAGCCAGCAAAAAGTCAATAATCGATACCTAAAACTTGAATTATACTACTTCTTACTGGCTATTACATCAACTTAGAAGCTTAATCTGTGTTCTACTATGGTGCTTTTAGTGTCTCCGCATACCGCAGCACGCGACATAGCTTTGCAGACGATAAGTACAACCGTTTCAGAGAGAAGAGCGGCCAATGTGACGATCTGGCTTTAAGTCGATTTGATAATAAATTGCGAAAACGGAATGATTTTTCATGTTTTTAGTACACATGAACACTTTTCGCATTCTCCCGTTCAACTCGGCTGCTAGTCCTCCTTTCATGCAGAATCTTAAGGTCCTAGCTCATGTCCAAGGCACCAAAGCCAGCTACAAAGTCAATAATCGTTACCTAAAACTTGAATTGTACTACTTCTTACTGGCTATTACATCAATTTAGAAGCTTCATCTGTGTTCATTTATGGTGATTTTAGTGTCTCCGCATACCGCAGCACGCGACATAGCTTTGCAGACGATAAGTACAACCGTTTCAGAGAGAAGAGCGGCCAATGTGACGATCTGGCTTTAAGTCGATTCGATAACAAATGACGAAAATGGACGGATTTCTCAGGTTTTTACTACATATAAACACTTTTCACGTACTCCCGTGCAACTCGGCTGCTAGTCCTCCTATCATGCAGAATCTTAAGGTCCTAGCTCATGTCCAAGGCACCAAAGCCAGCTAAAAAGTCAATAATCGATACCTAAAACTTGAATTGTACTACTTCTTACTGGCTATTACATCAACTTAGAGGCTTCATCTGTGTTCCGCTATGGTGATTTTAGTGACTCCGCATACCGCAGCACGCGACATAGCTTTGCAGACGATAAGTACAACCGTTTCAGAGAGAAGAGGGGCCAATATGACGATCTGGCTTTAAGTCGATTCGATAACAAATGACTAAAATGGACGGATTTCTCAGGTTTTTACTACATATGAACACTTTTCACATACTCCCGTCCAACGCAGCTGCTAGTCCTCCTTTCATGCAGAATCTTGAGGTCCTAGCTCATGTCCAAGGCACCAAAGCCAGCAAAAAGTCCATAATCGATACCGAAAACTTGAATTGTACTACTTCTTACTGGCTATTACATCAACTTAGAAGCTTAATCTGTGTTCTACTATGGTGCTTTTAGTGTCTCCGCATACCGCAGCACGCGACATAGCTTTGCAGACGATAAGTACAACCGTTTCAGAGAGAAGAGCGGCCAATGTGACGATCTGGCTTTAAGTCGATTCGATAACAAATGACGAAAACGGATGGATTTCTCAGGTTTTTACTACATATGAACACTTTTCACATTCTCCCATGCAACTCGGCTGCTAGTCCTCCTTTCATGCAGAATCATAAGGACCTACCTCATGCCAAAGGCACCAAAGCCAGCTAAAAAGTCAATAATCGATACCTAAAACTTGAATTGTACTTCTTCTTACTGGCTATTACATCAACTTAGAAGCTTCATCTGTGTTCTACTATGGTGCTTTTAGTGTCTCCGCATACCGCAGCACGCGACATAGCTTTGCAGACGATAAGTACAACCGTTTCAGAGAGAAGAGCGGCCAATGTGACGCACTGCTTTAAGTCGATTCGATAACAAATGACGAAAATGGACAGATTTCTCAGGTTTTTACTACATATGAACACATTTCACATACTCCCGTGCAACGCGGCTGCTACTCCTCCTTTCATGCGGAATCTTAAGGTCCTAGCTCATGTCCAAGGCACAAAAGCCAGATAAAAAGTCAATATTCGATACCTAAAACTTGAGTTGTACTACTTCTCACTGGCTATCACATCAACTTAGAAGCTTCATCTGTGTTCTACTATGGTGCTTTTAGTGTCTCCGCATACTGCAGCACGCTACATAGCTTTGCAGACGATAAGTACAACCGTTTCAGCGAGGAGAGGGGCCAATGTGACGATCTGGCTTTAAGTCGATTCGATAACAAATGACGAAAACGGACGGATTTCTCAGGTTTTTACTACATACGAACACTTTTTACATTCTCCCGTGCAACTCGGCTGCTAGTCCTCCTTTCATGCAGAATCGTAAGGTCCTAGCTCTTGACCAAGGCACCAAATCCAGCAAAAAAGTCAATAATCGATACCTAAATCTTGAATTGTACTACTTCTTACTGGCTATTACATCAACTTTGAAGCTTCATCTGTTTTCTACTATGGTGCTTTTAGTGTCTCCGCATACCGCAGCACGCGACATAGCTTTGCAGACGATAAGTACAACCGTTTCAGAGAGAAGAGCGGCCAATGTGACGCACTGCTTTAAGTCGATTCGATAATAAATTACGAAAACGGACGGATTTCTCATGTTTTTACTACATATGAACACTTTTCGCATCCTCGAGTGCAACTCGGCTGCTAGTCCTCCTTTCATGCAGAATCATAAGGTCCTAGCTCATGTCCAAGGCACCAAAGCCAGCTAAAAAGTCAATAATCGATACCTAAATCTTGAATTTTACTACTTCTTACTGGCTATTACATCAACTTTGAAGCTTCATCTGTGTTCTACTATGGTGCTTTTAGTGTCTCCGCATACCGCAGCAAGCGACATAGCTTTGCAGACGATAAGTACAACCGTTTCAGAGTGAAGAGCGGCCAATGTGACGATCTGGCTTTAAGTCGATTCGATAACAAATGACTAAAACGGACGGATTTCTCAGGTTTTTACTATATATGAACACTTTTCACATTCTCACATGCAACTCGGCAGCTAGTCCTCCTTTCATGCAGAATCATTAGGTGATAGCTCATGTCCAAGGCAAAAATGCAAGCTGAAAAGTAATAATCGATACCTAAAACTTGAATTGTACTACTTCTTACTGGCTATTACATCAACTTAGAAGCTTCATCTGTGTTCTACTACGGTGCTTTTAGTGTCTCCGCATACCGCAGCACGCGACATAGCTTTGCAGACGATAAGTACAACCGTTTCAGAGAGAAGAGCTGCCAATGTGGAGCACTGCTTTAAGTCGATTCGATAAGAAATTAAGAAAACGTAAGGATTTCTCAGGTTTTTACTACATATGAACACTTTTCGCATCCTCCAGTGCAACTCGGCTGCTAGTCCTCCTTTCATGCAGAATCTTAAGGTCCTAGCTCATGTCCAGGGCACGAAAGCCAGCTAAAAGGTCAATATTCGATACCTAAATCTTGAATTGTACTACTCCTTACTGGCTATTACATCAACTTAGAAGCTTCATCTGTGTTCTACTATGGTGCGTTTAGTGTCTCCGCATACCGCAGCACGCGACATAGCTTTGCAGACGATAAGTACAACCGTTTCAGAGAGAAGAGCGGCCAATGTGACGCACTGCTTTAAGTCGATTCGATAACAAATGACGAAAATGGACAGATTTCTCAGGTTTTTACTACATATGAACACATTTCACATACTCCCGTGCAACGCGGCTGCTACTCCTCCTTTCATGCGGAATCTTAAGGTCCTAGCTCATGTCCAAGGCACAAAAGCCAGATAAAAAGTCAATATTCGATACCTAAAACTTGAGTTGTACTACTTCTCACTGGCTATCACATCAACTTAGAAGCTTCATCTGTGTTCTACTATGGTGCTTTTAGTGTCTCCGCATACTGCAGCACGCTACATAGCTTTGCAGACGATAAGTACAACCGTTTCAGCGAGGAGAGGGGCCAATGTGACGATCTGGCTTTAAGTCGATTCGATAACAAATGACGAAAACGGACGGATTTCTCAGGTTTTTACTACATACGAACACTTTTTACATTCTCCCGTGCAACTCGGCTGCTAGTCCTCCTTTCATGCAGAATCGTAAGGTCCTAGCTCTTGACCAAGGCACCAAATCCAGCAAAAAAGTCAATAATCGATACCTAAATCTTGAATTGTACTACTTCTTACTGGCTATTACATCAACTTTGAAGCTTCATCTGTTTTCTACTATGGTGCTTTTAGTGTCTCCGCATACCGCAGCACGCGACATAGCTTTGCAGACGATAAGTACAACCGTTTCAGAGAGAAGAGCGGCCAATGTGACGCACTGCTTTAAGTCGATTCGATAATAAATTACGAAAACGGACGGATTTCTCATGTTTATACTACATATGAACACTTTTCGCATCCTCGAGTGCAACTCGGCTGCTAGTCCTCCTTTCATGCAGAATCATAAGGTCCTAGCTCATGTCCAAGGCACCAAAGCCAGCTAAAAAGTCAATAATCGATACCTAAATCTTGAATTTTACTACTTCTTACTGGCTATTACATCAACTTTGAAGCTTCATCTGTGTTCTACTATGGTGCTTTTATTGTCTCCGCATACCGCAGCAAGCGACATAGCTTTGCAGACGATAAGTACAACCGTTTCAGAGTGAAGAGCGGCCAATGTGACGATCTGGCTTTAAGTCGATTCGATAACAAATGACTAAAACGGACGGATTTCTCAGGTTTTTACTATATATGAACACTTTTCACATTCTCACATGCAACTCGGCAGCTAGTCCTCCTTTCATGCAGAATCATTAGGTGATAGCTCATGTCCAAGGCAAAAATGCAAGCTGAAAAGTAATAATCGATACCTAAAACTTGAATTGTACTACTTCTTACTGGCTATTACATCAACTTAGAAGCTTCATCTGTGTTCTACTACGGTGCTTTTAGTGTCTCCGCATACCGCAGCACGCGACATAGCTTTGCAGACGATAAGTACAACCGTTTCAGAGAGAAGAGCTGCCAATGTGGAGCACTGCTTTAAGTCGATTCGATAAGAAATTAAGAAAACGTAAGGATTTCTCAGGTTTTTACTACATATGAACACTTTTCGCATCCTCCAGTGCAACTCGGCTGCTAGTCCTCCTTTCATGCAGAATCTTAAGGTCCTAGCTCATGTCCAGGGCACGAAAGCCAGCTAAAAGGTCAATATTCGATACCTAAATCTTGAATTGTACTACTCCTTACTGGCTATTACATCAACTTAGAAGCTTCATCTGTGTTCTACTATGGTGCGTTTAGTGTCTCCGCATACCGCAGCACGCGACATAGCTTTGCAGACGATAAGTACAACCGTTTCAGAGAGGAGAGCGACCAATGTGACGATTTGGCTTTGAGTCGATTCGATAACAAATGACGAAAACGAACGGATTTCTCAGGTTTTTAATACATATGAACACTTTTCACATTCTCCCGTGCAACTCGGCTGCTAGTCCTCGTTTCATGCAGAATCTTAAGGCCCCAGCTCATGTCCAAGGCACCAAAGAAGTGTAAAAAGTCAATAATCGATACCTAAATCTTGAATTGTACTACTTCTTACTGGCTATTACATCAACTTAGAAGCTTCATCTGTGTTCTACTATGGTGCTTTATGTATCTCCGCATACCGCAGCACACGACATAGCTTTGCAGACGATAAGTACAACCGTTTCAGAGAGAAGAGCGGCCAATGTAACGATCTGGCTTTAAGTCGATTCGATAACAAATGACGAAAACGGACGGATTTCTCAGTTTTCTACTACATATGAACAATTTTTACTTTCTCCCGTGCAACTCGGCTGCTAGTCCTCCTTTCATGCAGAATATTAAGGTCCTAGCTCATGTCCAAGGCACCAAAGACAGCTACAAAGTCAATAATCGATACCTAAAACTTGAATTGTACTACTTCTCACTGGCTATCACATCAACATAGAAGCTTCATCTGTGTTCTACTATGGTGATTTTAGTGTCTGCGCATACTGCAGCACGCGACATAGCTTTGCAGACGATAAGTACAACCGTTTCAGAGAGGAGAGGGGCCAATGTGATGATCTGGCTTTAAGTCGATTCGATAACAAATGACGAAAACGGACGGATTTCCCAGGTTTTTACTACATATGAACACTATTTACATTCTCCCGTGCAACTCGGCTGCTAGTCCTCCTTTTATGCAGAATCGTAATGTCCTAGCTCATGTCCAAGGCACCAAAGCTAGCAAAAAAGTTAATAATCGATACCTAAATCTTGAATTGTACTACTTCTTACTGGCTATTACATTAACTTTGAAGCTTCATCTGTGTTCTACTATGGTGCTTTTAGTGTCTCCGCATACCGCAGCACGCGACATAGCTTTGCAGACGATAAGTACAACCGTCTCAGAGAGAAGAGCGGCCAATGTGACGCACTGCTTTAAGTCGATTCGATAATAAATTACGAAAACGGACGGATTTCTCAGGTTTTTACTACATATGAACACTTTTCGCATCCTCCCGTGCAACTCGGCTGCTAGTCCTCCTTTCATGCAGAGTCTTAAGGTCCTAGCTCAATTCCAAGGCACCAAAGCCATCTAAAAAGTCAATATTCGATACCTAAAACGTTAATTCTACTACTCCTTACTGGCTATTACATCAACTTAGAAGCTTAATCTGTGTTCTACTATGGTGCTTTTAGTGTCTCCGCATTCCGCAGCACGCGACATAGCTTTGCAGACGATAAGTACAACCGTTTCAGAGAGAAGAGCGGCCAATGTGACGATCTGGCTTCAAGTTGATTCGATAACAAATGACGAAAACGGACGGATTTCTCAGGTTTTTACTACATATGAACACTTTTCACATTCTCCCATGCAACTCGGCTGCTAGTCCTCCTTTCATGATGAATCTTAAGGACATAGCTCATGACCAAGGCACCAAAGCCAGCTAAAAAGTCAATAATCGATACCTAAAACTTGAATTGTACTACTTCTTACTGGCTATTACATCAACTTAGAAGCTTCATCTGTGTTCCACTATGGTGATTTTAGTGTCTCCGCATACCGCAGCACGCGACATAGCTTTGCAGACGATAAGTACAACCGTTTCAGAGAGGAGAGCGACCAATGTGACGATTTGGCTTTGAGTCGATTCGATAACAAATGACGAAAACGAACGGATTTCTCAGGTTTTTAATACATATGAACACTTTTCACATTCTCCCGTGCAACTCGGCTGCTAGTCCTCGTTTCATGCAGAATCTTAAGGCCCCAGCTCATGTCCAATTCACCAAAGAAGGGTAAAAAGTCAATAATCGATACCTAAATCTTGAATTGTACTACTTCTTACTGGCTATTACATCAACTTAGAAGCTTCATCTGTGTTCTACTATGGTGCTTTATGTATCTCCGCATACCGCAGCACACGACATAGCTATGCAGACGATAAGTACAACCGTTTCAGAGAGAAGAGCGGCCAATGTAACGATCTGGCTTTAAGTCGATTCGATAACAAATGACGAAAACGGACGGATTTCTCAGTTTTCTACTACATATGAACAATTTTTACTTTCTCCCGTGCAACTCGGCTGCTAGTCCTTCTTTCATGCAGAATCGTAAGGTCCTAGCTCATGTCCAAGGCACCAAAGCCAGCAAAAAAGTCAATAATCGATACCTAAATCTTGAATTGTACTACTTCTTACTGGCTATTACATCAACTTAGAAGCTTCATCTGTGTTCCACTATGGTGATTTTAGTGTCTCCGCATACCGCAGCACGCGACATAGCTTTGCAGACGATAAGTACAACCGTTTCAGAGAGGAGAGCGACCAATGTGACGATTTGGCTTTGAGTCGATTCGATAACAAATGACGAAAACGAACGGATTTCTCAGGTTTTTAATACATATGAACACTTTTCACATTCTCCCGTGCAACTCGGCTGCTAGTCCTCGTTTCATGCAGAATCTTAAGGCCCCAGCTCATGTCCAATTCACCAAAGAAGGGTAAAAAGTCAATAATCGATACCTAAATCTTGAATTGTACTACTTCTTACTGGCTATTACATCAACTTAGAAGCTTCATCTGTGTTCTACTATGGTGCTTTATGTATCTCCGCATACCGCAGCACACGACATAGCTATGCAGACGATAAGTACAACCGTTTCAGAGAGAAGAGCGGCCAATGTAACGATCTGGCTTTAAGTCGATTCGATAACAAATGACGAAAACGGACGGATTTCTCAGTTTTCTACTACATATGAACAATTTTTACTTTCTCCCGTGCAACTCGGCTGCTAGTCCTTCTTTCATGCAGAATCGTAAGGTCCTAGCTCATGTCCAAGGCACCAAAGCCAGCAAAAAAGTCAATAATCGATACCTAAATCTTGAATTGTACTACTTCTTACTGGCTATTACATCAACATAGAAGCTTCATCTGTGTTCTACTATGGTGATTTTAGTGTCTCCGCATACCGCAGCACGCGACATAGCTTTGCAGACGATAAGTACAACCGTTTCAGAGAGAAGAGCGGCCAATGTAACGACCTGGCTTTAAGTCGATTCGATAACAAATGACGAAAACGGACGGATTTCTCAGGTTTTTACTACATATGAACTCTTTTCACATTCTCCCATGCAACTCGGCTATTAGTCCTCCTTCCATGCGGAATCATAAGGTCCTAGCTCATGTCCAAGGCACAAAAGCCAGCTAATAAGTCAATAATCGATACCTAAAACTTGAATTGTACTACTTCTTACTGGCTATTACAACTTAGAAGCTTAATCTGTGTTCTACTATGGTGCTTTTAGTGTCTCCGTATACCGCAGCACGCGACATAGCTTTGCAGACGATAAGTACAACCGTCTCAGAGAGAAGAGCGGCCAATGTGACGCACTGCTTTAAGTCGATTCGATAATAAATTACGAAAACGGGCGGATTTCTCAGGTTTTTACTACATATGAAAACTTTTCGCATTCTCCCGTGCAACTCGGCTGCTAGTCCTCCTTTCATGCAGAATCGTAAGGTCCTAGCTCATGTCCAAGGCACCAAAGCCAGCTAAAAATTCTTTATTCGATACCTAAAACTTGAATTGTACTACTCCTTACTGGCTATTACATCAACTTAGAAGCTTCATCTGTGTTCTACTATGGTGCTTTTAGTGTCTCCGCATACCGCAGCACGCGACATAGCTTTGCAGACGATACGTACATCCCTTTCAGAGAGAAGAGCTTGCAATGTGACGATCTGGTTTCAAGTTGATTCGATAACAAATGACGATAACGGACGGACTTCTCAGATTTTTACTACATATGAACACTTTCCAAATTCTCCTATGAAACTCGGCTGCTAGTCCTCCTTTCATGCAGAATCTTAAGGACATAGTTCATGTCCAAGGCACCAAAGCCAGCTAAAAAGTCAATAATCGATACCTAAAACTTGAATTGTACTACTCCTTACTGGCTATTACATCAACTTAGAAGCTTTATCTGTGTTCTACTATGGTGCTTTTAGTGTCTCCGCATACCGCAGCACACGACATAGCTTTGCAGACGATAAGTACAACCGTTTCAGAGAGAAGAGCGGCCAATGTGACGATCTGGCTTTAAGTCGATTCGATAACAAATGACGAAAATGGACGGATTTCTCAGGTTTTTACTACATATGAACACTTTTCACATACTCCCGTGCGACGCGGCTGCTAGTCCTCCTTTCATGCGGAATCTTAAGGTCCTAGCTCATGTCCAAGGCACCAAAGCCAGCTACAAAGTCAACAATCGATACCTAAAACTTGAATTGTACTACTCCTTACTGGCTATTACATCAACTTAGAAGCTTCATCTGTGTTCTACTATGGTGCTTTTAGTGTCTCCGCATACCGCAGCACGCGACATAGCTTTGCAGACGATACGTACATCCGTTTCAGAGAGAACAGCGTGCAATGTGACGATCTGGTTTCAAGTTGATTCGATAACAAATGACGATAACGGACGGACTTCTCAGATTTTTACTACATATGAACACTTTTCAAATTCTCCCATGCAACTCGGCTGCTAGTCCTCCTTTCATGCAGAATCTTAAGGACATAGTTCATGTCCAAGGCACCAAGGCCAGCTAAAAAGTCAATAATCGATACCTAAAACTTGAATTGTACTACTCCTTACTGGCTATTACATCAACTTAGAAGCTTAATCTGTGTTCTACTATGGTGCTTTTAGTGTCTCCGCATACCGCAGCACACGACATAGCTTTGCAGACGATAAGTACAACCGTTTCAGAGAGATGAGCGGCCAATGTGACGCACTGCTTTAAGGCGATTCGATAATAAATTACGAAAACGGACGGATTTCTCAGGTTTTTACTACATATGAACACTTTTCACATTCTCCCATGCAACTCGGCTGCTAGGCCTCCTTTCATGGAGAATCTTAAGGACATAGCTCATGTCCAAGGCACCAAAGCCAGCTAAAAAGTAAATAATCGATACTTAAACTTGAATTGTACTACTTCTTACTGGCTATTACATCAATTTAGAAGCTTCATCTGTGTTCATTTATGGTGATTTTAGTGTCTCCGCATACCGCAGCACGCGACATAGCTTTGCAGACGATAAGTACAACCGTTTCAGAGAGAAGAGGGGCCAATGTGACGATCTGGCTTTAAGTCGATTCGATAACAAATGACTAAAATGGACGGATTTCTCAGGTTTTTACTACATATGAACACTTTTCACATACTCCCGTCCAACGCAGCTGCTAGTCCTCCTTTCATGCAGAATCTTAAGGTCCTAGCTCATGCCCAAGGCACCAAAGCCAGCAAAAAGTCCATAATCGATACCAAAAACTTGAATTGTACTACTTCTTACTGGCTATTACATCAACTTAGAAGCTTAATCTGTGTTCCACTATGGTGCTTTTAGTGTCTCCGCATACCGCAGCACGCGACATAGCTTTGCAGACGATAAGTACAACCGTTTCAGAGAGAAGAGCGGCCAATGTGACGATCTGGCTTTAAGTCGATTCGATAACAAATGACGAAAACGGATGGATTTCTCAGGTTTTTACTACATATGAACACTTTTCACATTCTCCCATGCAACTCGGCTGCTAGTCCTCCTTTCATGCAGAATCATAAGGACCTAGCTCATGTCCAAGGCACCAAAGCCAGCTAAAAAGTCAATAATCGATACCTAAAACTTGAATTGTACTACTTCTTACTGGCTATTACATCAACATAGAAGCTTAATCTGTGTTCTACTATAGTGCTTTTAGTGTCTCCGCATACCGCAGCACGCGACATAGCTGTGCAGACGATAAGTACAACCGTTTCAGAGAGAAGAGCGGCCAATGTGACGATCTGGCTTTAAGTTGATTCGATAACAAATGACGAAAATGGACGGATTTCTCAGGTTTTTACTACATATGAACACTTTTCACATACTCCCGTGCAACACGGCTGCTAGTCCTCCTTTCATGCGGAATCTTAAGGTCCTAGCTCATGTCCAAGGCACCAAAGCCAGCTACAAAGTCAATAATCGATACCTAAAACTTGAGTTGTACTACTTCTTACTGGCTATTACATCAACGTAGAAGCTTAATCTTTGTTCTACTATGGTGCTTTTAGTGTCTCCGCATACCGCAGCACGCGACATAGCTTTGCAGACGATAAGTACAACCGTTTCAGAGAGAAGAGCGGCCAATGTGACGCACTGCTTTATGTCGATTCGATAATTAATTACGAAAACGGACGGATTTCTCAGGTTTTTACTACATATGAACACTTTTCGCATCCTCCCGTGCAACTCGGCTGCTAGTCCTCCTTTCATGCCGAATCTTAAGGTCCTAGCTCCTATCCAAGGCACCAAAGCCAGCTAAAAAGTCAATAATCGATACCTAAATCTTGAATTGTACTACTTCTTACTGGCTATTACATCAACTTTGAAGCTTCATCTGTGTTCTACTACGGTGCTTTCAGTGTCTCCGCATCCCGCAGCACGCGTCATAGCTTTGCAAACGATAAGTACAACCGTTTCACAGAGAAGAGCGGCCAATGTGACGATCTGGCTTTAAGTCGATTGATAACAAATGACGAAAACGGACGGATTTCTCAGGTTATTACTACATATGAACACTTTTCACATTCTCCCATGCACCTCGGCTGCTAGTCCTCCTTTCATGCAGAATCATTAGGTCCTTGCTCATGTCCAAGGCACCAAAGCCAGCTAAAAAGTCAATAATCGATACCTAAAACTTGAATTGTACTACTTCTTACTGGGTATTACATCAACTTAGAAGCTTAATCTGTGTTCTACTATGGTGCTTTTAGTGTCTCCGCATACCGCAGCACGCGACATAGCTTTGCAGACAATAAGTACAACCGTTTCAGAGAGAAGAGCGGCCAATGTGACGCACTGGTTTAAGTCGATTCGATAATAAATTACGAAAACGGACGGATTTCTCAGGTTCTTACTACATATGAACACTTTTCGCATCCTCCCGTGCAACTCAGCTGCTAGTCCTCCTTTCATGCAGAATCTTACGGTCCTAGCTCATGTCCAAGGCACCAAAGCCAGCTAAAAAGTCAATATTCGACACCTAAAACTTGAATTGTACTACTCCTTACTGGCTATCACATCAACTTAGAAGCTTCATCTGTGTTCTACTATGGTGCTTTTAGTGTCTCCGCATACTGCTGCACGCGACATAGCTTTGCAGACGATAAGTACAACCGTTTCAGAGAGAAGAGCGGAAAATGTGACGCACTGCTTGAAGTCGATTCGATAATAAATTACGAAAACGGACGGATTCCTCACGTTTTTACTACATATGTACACTTTTCGCATCCTCCCGTGCAACTCGGCTGCTAGTCCTCCTTTCATGCGGAATCTTAAGGTCATAGCTCATATCCAAGGCACCAAAGCCAGCTAAACAGTCAATAATCGATACCTAAAACTTGAATTGTACTACTTCTTACTGGCTATTACATCAACTTAGAAGCTTAATCTGTGTTATACTATGGTGCTTTTAGTGTCTCCGCATACTACAGCACGCTACATAGCTTTGCAGACGATACGTACAACCGTTTCAGAGAGAAGAGGGGCCAATGTGACGATCTGGCTTTAAGTCGATTCGATAACAAATGACGAAAACGGACGGATTTCTCATGTTTTTACTACATATGAACACTTTTCACATTCTCCCATGCAACCCGGCTGCTAGTCCTCCTTTCATGCAGAATCGTAAAGTCCTAGCTCATAGCCAATTCACCAAAGCCAGCTAAAAAGTCAATAATCGATACCTAAAACTTGAATTGTACTACTTCTTACTGGCTATTACAACTTAGAAGCTTAATCTGTGTTCTACTATGGTGCTTTTAGTGTCTCCGCATACCGCAGCACGCGACATAGCTTTGCAGACGATAAGTACAACCGTTTCAGAGAGAAGAGCGGCCAATGTGACCCACTGCTTTAAGTCGATTCGATAATAAATTACGAAAACGGACGGATTTCTCAGGTTTTTTCTACATATGAAAACTTTTCGCATTCTCCCGTGCAACTCGGCTGCTAGTCCTCCTTTCATGCAGAATCGTAAGGTCCTAGCTCATGTCCAAGGCACCAAAGCCAGCTAAAAATTCTTTATTCGATACCTAAAACTTGAATTGTACTACTCCTTACTGGCTATTACATCAACTTAGAAGCTTCATCTGTGTTCTACTATGGTGCTTTTAGTGTCTCCGCATACCGCAGCACGCGACATAGCTTTGCAGACGATACGTACATCCGTTTCAGAGAGAAGAGCTTGCAATGTGACGATCTGGTTTCAAGTTGATTCGATAACAAATGACGATAACGGACGGACTTCTCAGATTTTTACTACATATGAACACTTTCCAAATTCTCCCATGCAACTCGGCTGCTAGTCCTCCTTTCATGCAGAATCTTAAGGACATAGTTCATGTCCAAGGCACCAAAGCCAGCTAAAAAGTCAATAATCGATACCTAAAACTTGAATTGTACTACTCCTTACTGGCTATTACATCAACTTAGAAGCTTTATCTGTGTTCTACTATGGTGCTTTTAGTGTCTCCGCATACCGCAGCACACGACATAGCTTTGCAGACGATAAGTACAACCGTTTCAGAGAGAAGAGCGGCCAATGTGACGATCTGGCTTTAAGTCGATTCGATAACAAATGACGAAAATGGACGGATTTCTCAGGTTTTTACTACATATAAACACTTTTCACGTACTCCCGTGCAACTCGGCTGCTAGTCCTCCTATCATGCAGAATCTTAAGGTCCTAGCTCATGTCAAAGGCACCAAAGCCAGCTAAAAAGTCAATAATCTATACCTAAAACTTGAATTGTTCTACTTCTTACTGGCTATTACATCAACTTAGAGGCTTCATCTGTGTTCCGCTATGGTGATTTTAGTGACTCCGCATACCGCAGCACGCGACATAGCTTTGCAGACGATAAGTACAACCGTTTCAGAGAGAAGAGGGGCCAATGTGACGATCTGGCTTTAAGTCGATTCGATAACAAATGACGAAAATGGACGGATTTCTCAGGTTTTTACTACATATGAACACTTTTCACATACTCCCGTGCAACGCGGCTGCTAGTCCTCCTTTCATGCGGAATCTTAAGGTCCTAGCTCATGTCCAAGGCACCAAAGCCAGCTACAAAGTCAACAATCGATACCTAAAACTTGAATTGTACTACTCCTTACTGGCTATTACATCAACTTAGAAGCTTCATCTGTGTTCTACTATGGTGCTTTTAGTGTCTCCGCATACCGCAGCAGGCGACATAGCTGTGCAGACGATAAGTACAACCGTTTCAGAGAGTAGAGCGGCCAATGTGACGATCTGGCTTTAAGTCGATTCAAAAAAAAATGACGAAAATGGACGGAGTTCTCAGGTTTTTACTACATATGAACACTTTTTACATACTCCCGTGCAACGCGGCTGCTAGTCCTCCTTTCATGCGGAATCTTAAGGTCCTAGCTCATATCCAAGGCACCAAAGCCAGCTAAACAGTCAATAATCGATACCTAAAACTTGAATTGTACTACTTCTTACTGGCTATTACATCAACTTAGAAGCTTAATCTGTGTTATACTATGGTGCTTTTAGTGTCTCCGCATACTACAGCACGCGACATAGCTTTGCAGACGATAAGTACAACCGTTTCAGAGAGAAGAGCGGCCAATGTGACGATCTGGCTTTAAGTCGATTCGATAACAAATGACGAAAACGGATGGATTTCTCAGGTTTTTACTACATATGAACACTTTTCACATTCTCCCATGCAACTCGGCTGCTAGTCCTCCTTTCATGCAGAATCATAAGGACCTAGCTCATGTCCAAGGCACCAAAGCCAGCTAAAAAGTCAATAATCGATACCTAAAACTTGAATTGTACTACTTCTTACTGGCTATTACATCAACATAGAAGCTTAATCTGTGTTCTACTATAGTGCTTTTAGTGTCTCCGCATACCGCAGCACGCGACATAGCTGTGCAGACGATAAGTACAACCGTTTCAGAGAGAAGAGCGGCCAATGTGACGATCTGGCTTTAAGTTGATTCGATAACAAATGACGAAAATGGACGGATTTCTCAGGTTTTTACTACATATGAACACTTTTCACATACTCCCGTGCAACACGGCTGCTAGTCCTCCTTTCATGCGGAATCTTAAGGTCCTAGCTCATGTCCAAGGCACCAAAGCCAGCTACAAAGTCAATAATCGATACCTAAAACTTGAGTTGTACTACTTCTTACTGGCTATTACATCAACGTAGAAGCTTAATCTTTGTTCTACTATGGTGCTTTTAGTGTCTCCGCATACCGCAGCACGCGACATAGCTTTGCAGACGATAAGTACAACCGTTTCAGAGAGAAGAGCGGCCAATGTGACGCACTGCTTTATGTCGATTCGATAATTAATTACGAAAACGGACGGATTTCTCAGGTTTTTACTACATATGAACACTTTTCGCATCCTCCCGTGCAACTCGGCTGCTAGTCCTCCTTTCATGCCGAATCTTAAGGTCCTAGCTCCTATCCAAGGCACCAAAGCCAGCTAAAAAGTCAATAATCGATACCTAAATCTTGAATTGTACTACTTCTTACTGGCTATTACATCAACTTTGAAGCTTCATCTGTGTTCTACTACGGTGCTTTCAGTGTCTCCGCATCCCGCAGCACGCGTCATAGCTTTGCAAACGATAAGTACAACCGTTTCACAGAGAAGAGCGGCCAATGTGACGATCTGGCTTTAAGTCGATTGATAACAAATGACGAAAACGGACGGATTTCTCAGGTTATTACTACATATGAACACTTTTCACATTCTCCCATGCACCTCGGCTGCTAGTCCTCCTTTCATGCAGAATCATTAGGTCCTTGCTCATGTCCAAGGCACCAAAGCCAGCTAAAAAGTCAATAATCGATACCTAAAACTTGAATTGTACTACTTCTTACTGGGTATTACATCAACTTAGAAGCTTAATCTGTGTTCTACTATGGTGCTTTTAGTGTCTCCGCATACCGCAGCACGCGACATAGCTTTGCAGACAATAAGTACAACCGTTTCAGAGAGAAGAGCGGCCAATGTGACGCACTGGTTTAAGTCGATTCGATAATAAATTACGAAAACGGACGGATTTCTCAGGTTCTTACTACATATGAACACTTTTCGCATCCTCCCGTGCAACTCAGCTGCTAGTCCTCCTTTCATGCAGAATCTTACGGTCCTAGCTCATGTCCAAGGCACCAAAGCCAGCTAAAAAGTCAATATTCGACACCTAAAACTTGAATTGTACTACTCCTTACTGGCTATCACATCAACTTAGAAGCTTCATCTGTGTTCTACTATGGTGCTCTTAGTGTCTCCGCATACTGCTGCACGCGACATAGCTTTGCAGACGATAAGTACAACCGTTTCAGAGAGAAGAGCGGAAAATGTGACGCACTGCTTGAAGTCGATTCGATAATAAATTACGAAAACGGACGGATTCCTCACGTTTTTACTACATATGTACACTTTTCGCATCCTCCCGTGCAACTCGGCTGCTAGTCCTCCTTTCATGCGGAATCTTAAGGTCATAGCTCATATCCAAGGCACCAAAGCCAGCTAAACAGTCAATAATCGATACCTAAAACTTGAATTGTACTACTTCTTACTGGCTATTACATCAACTTAGAAGCTTAATCTGTGTTATACTATGGTGCTTTTAGTGTCTCCGCATACTACAGCACGCTACATAGCTTTGCAGACGATACGTACAACCGTTTCAGAGAGAAGAGGGGCCAATGTGACGATCTGGCTTTAAGTCGATTCGATAACAAATGACGAAAACGGACGGATTTCTCATGTTTTTACTACATATGAACACTTTTCACATTCTCCCATGCAACCCGGCTGCTAGTCCTCCTTTCATGCAGAATCGTAAAGTCCTAGCTCATAGCCAATTCACCAAAGCCAGCTAAAAAGTCAATAATCGATACCTAAAACTTGAATTGTACTACTTCTTACTGGCTATTACAACTTAGAAGCTTAATCTGTGTTCTACTATGGTGCTTTTAGTGTCTCCGCATACCGCAGCACGCGACATAGCTTTGCAGACGATAAGTACAACCGTTTCAGAGAGAAGAGCGGTCAATGTGACGCACTGCTTTAAGTCGATTCGATAATAAATTACGAAAACGGACGGATTTCTCAGGTTTTTACTACATATGAAAACTTTTCGCATTCTCCCGTGCAACTCGGCTGCTAGTCCTCCTTTCATGCAGAATCGTAAGGTCCTAGCTCATGTCCAAGGCACCAAAGCCAGCTAAAAATTCTTTATTCGATACCTAAAACTTGAATTGTACTACTCCTTACTGGCTATTACATCAACTTAGAAGCTTCATCTGTGTTCTACTATGGTGCTTTTAGTGTCTCCGCATACCGCAGCACGCGACATAGCTTTGCAGACGATACGTACATCCGTTTCAGAGAGAAGAGCTTGCAATGTGACGATCTGGTTTCAAGTTGATTCGATAACAAATGACGATAACGGACGGACTTCTCAGATTTTTACTACATATGAACACTTTCCAAATTCTCCCATGCAACTCGGCTGCTAGTCCTCCTTTCATGCAGAATCTTAAGGACATAGTTCATGTCCAAGGCACCAAAGCCAGCTAAAAAGTCAATAATCGATACCTAAAACTTGAATTGTACTACTCCTTACTGGCTATTACATCAACTTAGAAGCTTTATCTGTGTTCTACTATGGTGCTTTTAGTGTCTCCGCATACCGCAGCACACGACATAGCTTTGCAGACGATAAGTACAACCGTTTCAGAGAGAAGAGCGGCCAATGTGACGATCTGGCTTTAAGTCGATTCGATAACAAATGACGAAAATGGACGGATTTCTCAGGTTTTTACTACATATAAACACTTTTCACGTACTCCCGTGCAACTCGGCTGCTAGTCCTCCTATCATGCAGAATCTTAAGGTCCTAGCTCATGTCAAAGGCACCAAAGCCAGCTAAAAAGTCAATAATCTATACCTAAAACTTGAATTGTTCTACTTCTTACTGGCTATTACATCAACTTAGAGGCTTCATCTGTGTTCCGCTATGGTGATTTTAGTGACTCCGCATACCGCAGCACGCGACATAGCTTTGCAGACGATAAGTACAACCGTTTCAGAGAGAAGAGGGGCCAATGTGACGATCTGGCTTTAAGTCGATTCGATAACAAATGACGAAAATGGACGGATTTCTCAGGTTTTTACTACATATGAACACTTTTCACATACTCCCGTGCAACGCGGCTGCTAGTCCTCCTTTCATGCGGAATCTTAAGGTCCTAGCTCATGTCCAAGGCACCAAAGCCAGCTACAAAGTCAACAATCGATACCTAAAACTTGAATTGTACTACTCCTTACTGGCTATTACATCAACTTAGAAGCTTCATCTGTGTTCTACTATGGTGCTTTTAGTGTCTCCGCATACCGCAGCAGGCGACATAGCTGTGCAGACGATAAGTACAACCGTTTCAGAGAGTAGAGCGGCCAATGTGACGATCTGGCTTTAAGTCGATTCAAAAAAAAATGACGAAAATGGACGGAGTTCTCAGGTTTTTACTACATATGAACACTTTTTACATACTCCCGTGCAACGCGGCTGCTAGTCCTCCTTTCATGCGGAATCTTAAGGTCCTAGCTCATATCCAAGGCACCAAAGCCAGCTAAACAGTCAATAATCGATACCTAAAACTTGAATTGTACTACTTCTTACTGGCTATTACATCAACTTAGAAGCTTAATCTGTGTTATACTATGGTGCTTTTAGTGTCTCCGCATACTACAGCACGCTACATAGCTTTGCAGACGATACGTACAACCGTTTCAGAGAGAAGAGGGGCCAATGTGACGATCTGGCTTTAAGTCGATTCGATAACAAATGACGAAAACGGACGGATTTCTCATGTTTTTACTACATATGAACACTTTTCACATTCTCCCATGCAACCCGGCTGCTAGTCCTCCTTTCATGCAGAATCGTAAAGTCCTAGCTCATAGCCAATTCACCAAAGCCAGCTAAAAAGTCAATAATCGATACCTAAAACTTGAATTGTACTACTTCTTACTGGCTATTACAACTTAGAAGCTTAATCTGTGTTCTACTATGGTGCTTTTAGTGTCTCCGCATACCGCAGCACGCGACATAGCTTTGCAGACGATAAGTACAACCGTTTCAGAGAGAAGAGCGGCCAATGTGACGCACTGCTTTAAGTCGATTCGATCATAAATTACGAAAACGGACGGATTTCTCAGGTTTTTACTACATATGAAAACTTTTCGCATTCTCCCGTGCAACTCGGCTGCTAGTCCTCCTTTCATGCAGAATCGTAAGGTCCTAGCTCATGTCCAAGGCACCAAAGCCAGCTAAAAATTCTTTATTCGATACCTAAAACTTGAATTGTACTACTCCTTACTGGCTATTACATCAACTTAGAAGCTTCATCTGTGTTCTACTATGGTGCTTTTAGTGTCTCCGCATACCGCAGCACGCGACATAGCTTTGCAGACGATACGTACATCCGTTTCAGAGAGAAGAGCTTGCAATGTGACGATCTGGTTTCAAGTTGATTCGATAACAAATGACGATAACGGACGGACTTCTCAGATTTTTACTACATATGAACACTTTCCAAATTCTCCCATGCAACTCGGCTGCTAGTCCTCCTTTCATGCAGAATCTTAAGGACATAGTTCATGTCCAAGGCACCAAAGCCAGCTAAAAAGTCAATAATCGATACCTAAAACTTGAATTGTACTACTCCTTACTGGCTATTACATCAACTTAGAAGCTTTATCTGTGTTCTACTATGGTGCTTTTAGTGTCTCCGCATACCGCAGCACACGACATAGCTTTGCAGACGATAAGTACAACCGTTTCAGAGAGAAGAGCGGCCAATGTGACGATCTGGCTTTAAGTCGATTCGATAACAAATGACGAAAATGGACGGATTTCTCAGGTTTTTACTACATATAAACACTTTTCACGTACTCCCGTGCAACTCGGCTGCTAGTCCTCCTATCATGCAGAATCTTAAGGTCCTAGCTCATGTCAAAGGCACCAAAGCCAGCTAAAAAGTCAATAATCGATACCTAAAACTTGAATTGTACTACTTCTTACTGGCTATTACATCAACTTAGAGGCTTCATCTGTGTTCCGCTATGGTGATTTTAGTGACTCCGCTTACCGCAGCACGCGACATAGCTTTGCAGACGATAAGTACAACCGTTTCAGAGAGAAGAGGGGCCAATGTGACGATCTGGCTTTAAGTCGATTCGATAACAAATGACGAAAATGGACGGATTTCTCAGGTTTTTACTACATATGAACACTTTTCACATACTCCCGTGCAACGCGGCTGCTAGTCCTCCTTTCATGCGGAATCTTAAGGTCCTAGCTCATGTCCAAGGCACCAAAGCCAGCTACAAAGTCAACAATCGATACCTAAAACTTGAATTGTACTACTCCTTACTGGCTATTACATCAACTTAGAAGCTTCATCTGTGTTCTACTATGGTGCTTTTAGTGTCTCCGCATACCGCAGCACGCGACATAGCTTTGCAGACGATACGTACATCCGTTTCAGAGAGAAGAGCGTGCAATGTGACGATCTGGTTTCAAGTTGATTCGATAACAAATGACGATAACGGACGGACTTCTCAGATTTTTACTACATATGAACACTTTCCAAATTCTCCCATGCAACTCGGCTGCTAGTCCTCCTTTCATGCAGAATCTTAAGGACATAGTTCATGTCCAAGGCACCAAAGCCAGCTAAAAAGTCAATAATCGATACCTAAAACTTGAATTGTACTACTCCTTACTGGCTATTACATCAACTTAGAAGCTTTATCTGTGTTCTACTATGGTGCTTTTAGTGTCTCCGCATACCGCAGCACACGACATAGCTTTGCAGACGATAAGTACAACCGTTTCAGAGAGAAGAGCGGCCAATGTGACGATCTGGCTTTAAGTCGATTCGATAACAAATGACGAAAATGGACGGATTTCTCAGGTTTTTACTACATATAAACACTTTTCACATACTCCCGTGCAACTCGGCTGCTAGTCCTCCTTTCATGCAGAATCTTAAGGACATAGTTCATGTCCAAGGCACCAAAGCCAGCTAAAAAGTCAATAATCGATACCTAAAACTTGAATTGTACTACTCCTTACTGGCTATTACATCAACTTAGAAGCTTTATCTGTGTTCTACTATGGTGCTTTTAGTGTCTCCGCATACCGCAGCACACGACATAGCTTTGCAGACGATAAGTACAACCGTTTCAGAGAGATGAGCGGCCAATGTGACGCACTGCTTTAAGGCGATTCGATAATAAATTACGAAAACGGACGGATATCTCAGGTTTTTACTACATATGAACACTTTTCACATTCTCCCATGCAACTCGGCTGCTAGGCCTCCTTTCATGGAGAATCTTAAGGACATAGCTCATGTCCAAGGCACCAAAGCCAGCTAAAAAGTAAATAATCGATACTTAAACTTGAATTGTACTACTTCTTACTGGCTATTACATCAACTTAGAAGCTTCATCTGTGTTCCACTATGGTGATTTTAGTGTCTCCGCATTCCGCAGCACGCGACATAGCTTTGCAGACGATAAGTACAACCGTTTCAGAGAGAAGAGCGGCCAATGTGACGATCTGGCTTTAAGTCGATTCGATAACAAATGACGAAAATGGACGGATTTCTCAGGTTTTTACTACATATAAACACTTTTCACGTACTCCCGTGCAACTCGGCTGCTAGTCTTCCTATCATGCAGAATCTTAAGGTCCTGGCTCATGTCCAAGGCACCAAAGCCAGCTAAAAAGTCAATAATCGATACCTAAAACTTGAATTGTACTACTTCTTACTGGCTATTACATCAACTTAGAGGCTTCATCTGTGTTCCGCTATGGTGATTTTAGTGACTCCGCATACCGCAGCACGCGACATAGCTTTGCAGACGATAAGTACAACCGTTTCAGAGAGAAGAGGGGCCAATGTGACGATCTGGCTTTAAGTCGATTCGATAACAAATGACTAAAATGGACGGATTTCTCAGGTTTTTACTACATATGAACACTTTTCACATACTCCCGTCCAACGCAGCTGCTAGTCCTCCTTTCATGCAGAATCTTAAGGTCCTAGCTCATGTCCAAGGCACCAAAGCCAGCAAAAAGTCCATAATCGATACAAAAAACTTGAATTGTACTACTTCTTACTGGCTATTACATCAACTTAGAAGCTTAATCTGTGTTCCACTATGGTGCTTTTAGTGTCTCCGCATACCGCAGCACGCGACATAGCTTTGCAGACGATAAGTACAACCGTTTCAGAGAGAAGAGCGGCCAATGTGACGATCTGGCTTTAAGTCGATTCGATAACAAATGACGAAAACGGATGGATTTCTCAGGTTTTTACTACATATGAACACTTTTCACATTCTCCCATGCAACTCGGCTGCTAGTCCTCCTTTCATGCAGAATCATAAGGACCTAGCTCATGCCAAAGGCACCAAAGCCAGCTAAAAAGTCAACAATCGATACCTAAAACTTGAATTGTACTGCTTCTTACTGGCTATTACATCAACATAGAAGCTTCATCTGTGTTCTACTATGGTGCTTTTAGTGTCTCCGCATACCGCAGCACGCGACATAGCTGTGCAGACGATAAGTACAACCGTTTCAGAGAGAAGAGCGGCCAATGTGACGATCTGGCTTTAAGTTGATTCGATAACAAATGACGAAAATGGACGGATTTCTCAGGTTTTTACTACATATGAACACTTTTCACATACTCCCGTGCAACGCGGCTGCTAGTCCTCCTTTCATGCGGAATCTTAAGGTCCTAGCTCATGTCCAAGGCACCAAAGCCAGCTACAAAGTCAATAATCGATACCTAAAACTTGAGTTGTACTACTTCTTACTGGCTATTACATCAACGTAGAAGCTTAATCTTTGTTCTACTATGGTGCTTTTAGTGTCTCCGCATACCGCAGCACGCGACATAGCTTTGCAGACGATAAGTACAACCGTTTCAGAGAGAAGAGCGGCCAATGTGACGCACTGCTTTATGTCGATTCGATAATTAATTACGAATACAGACGGATTTCTCAGGTTTTTACTACATATGAACACTTTTCACAATCTCGCGTGCAATTCGGCTGCTAGTCCTCCTTACATGCAGAATCTTAAGGTCCTAGCTCATGTCCAAGGCACCAAATCCAGCTAAAAAGTCAATAATCGATGCCTAAATCTGGTATTGTACTAATTCTTACTGGCTATTACATCAACTTAGAAGCTTCATCAATGTTCTACTATGGTGATTTTAGTGTCCCCGCATATCGCAGCACGCGACATAGCTTTGCAGACGAAAAGTACAACCGTTTCAGAGAGAAGAGTGGCCAATGTGACGATCTGGCTTTAAGTCGATTCGATAACAAATGACGAAAACGGACGGATTTCTCCGGTTTCTACTACATATGAACACTTTTCACATTCTCCCGTGCAACTCGGCTGCTAGACCTCCTTTCATGCACAATCTTATGGTGCTAGCTCATGTCCAAGGCACCAAAGCCAGCTAAAAAGTCAATAATCGATACCTAGAACTTGAGTTGTACTAGTTCTTACTGGCTATTACATCAACTTACAAGCATCATCTGTGTTCTACTATGGTGCTTTTAGAGTCTCCACATACCGCAACACGTGACATAGCTTTGCAGACGATATGTACAACCGTTTCAGAGAGAAGAGCGGCCAATGTGACGACCTGGCTTTAAGTCGATTCGATAACAAATGACGAAAACGGACGGATTTCTCAGGTTTTTACTACATATGAACACTTTTCACATTCTCCCGTGCAACTCGGCTGCTAGTCCTCCTTTCATGCAGAATCTTAAGGTCCTAGCTCATGTCCAAGGCACCAAAGCCTGCTAAAAAGTCAATAATCGATACCTAAAACTGGTATTGTACTAATTCTTACTGGCTATTTCATCATCTTAGAAGCTTCATCTGTGTCCTACTATGGTGCTTTTAGTGTCTCCGCATCCCGCAGCACGCGTCATAGCTTTGCAAACGATAAGTACAACCGTTTCACAGAGAAGAGCGGCCAATGTGACGATCTGGCTTTAAGTCGATTGATAACAAATGACGAAAACGGACGGATTTCTCAGGTTATTACTACATATGAACACTTTTCACATTCTCCCATGCAACTCGGCTGCTAGTCCTCCTTTCATGCAGAATCATTAGGTCCTAGCTCATGTCCAAGGCACCAAAGCCAGCTAAAAAGTCAATAATCGATACCTAAAACTTGAATTGTACTACTTCTTACTGGGTATTACATCAACTTAGAAGCTTAATCTGTGTTCTACTATGGTGCTTTTAGTGTCTCCGCATACCGCAGCACGCGACATAGCTTTGCAGACAATAAGTACAACCGTTTCAGAGAGAAGAGCGGCCAATGTGACGCACTGGTTTAAGTCGATTCGATAATAAATTACGAAAACGGACGGATTTCTCAGGTTCTTACTACATATGAACACTTTTCGCATCCTCCCGTGGAACTCGGCTGCTAGTCCTCCTTTCATGCAGAATCTTACAGTCCTAGCTCATGTCCAAGGCACCAAAGCCAGCTAAAAAGTCAATATTCGACACCTAAAACTTGAATTGTACTACTCATTACTGGCTATCACATCAACTTAGAAGCTTCATCTGTGTTCTACTATGGTGCTTTTAGTGTCTCCGCATACTGCTGCACGCGACATAGCTTTGCAGACGATAAGTACAACCGTTTCAGAGAGAAGAGCGGCCAATGTGACGCACTGCTTGAAGTCGATTCGATAATAAATTACGAAAACGGACGGATTCCTCACGTTTTTACTACATATGTACACTTTTCGCATCCTCCCGTGCAACTCGGCTGCTAGTCCTCCTTTCATGCAGAATCTTAAGGTCCTATCTCATGTCCAATGCACCAAAGCCAGCGAAAAAGTCAATAATCGATACCTAAAACTTGAATTGTACTACTTCTTACTTGCTATTACATCAACTTAGAAGCTTAATCTGTGTTCTACTATGGTGCTTTTAGTGTCTCCGCATACCGCAGCAGGCGACATAGCTGTGCAGACGATAAGTACAACCGTTTCAGAGAGTAGAGCGGCCAATGTGACGATCTGGCTTTAAGTCGATTCAAAAAAAAATGACGAAAATGGACGGAGTTCTCAGGTTTTTACTACATATGAACACTTTTCACATACTCCCGTGCAACGCGGCTGCTAGTCCTCCTTTCATGCGGAATCTTAAGGTCCTAGCTCATATCCAAGGCACCAAAGCCAGCTATACAGTCAA
This sequence comes from Schistocerca gregaria, assembly GCF_023897955.1. Lineage (NCBI taxonomy): Eukaryota > Metazoa > Arthropoda > Insecta > Orthoptera > Acrididae > Schistocerca > Schistocerca gregaria. The sequence continues at coordinate 262,357,665 of NC_064928.1, forward strand.
TAATCGATACCTAAAACTTGAATTGTACTACTTCTTACTGGCTATTACATCAACTTAGAAGCTTAATCTGTGTTATACTATGGTGCTTTTAGTGTCTCCGCATACTACAGCACGCTACATAGCTTTGCAGACGATACGTACAACCGTTTCAGAGAGAAGAGGGGCCAATGTGACGATCTGGCTTTAAGTCGATTCGATAACAAATGACGAAAACGGACGGATTTCTCAGGTTTTTACTACATATGAACACTTTTCACATTCTCCCATGCAACCCGGCTGCTAGTCCTCCTTTCATGCAGAATCGTAAAGTCCTAGCTCATAGCCAAGGCACCAAAGCCAGCTAAAAAGTCAATAATCGATACCTAAAACTTGAATTGTACTACTTCTTACTGGCTATTACAACTTAGAAGCTTAATCTGTGTTCTACTATGGTGCTTTTAGTGTCTCCGCATACCGCAGCACGCTACATAGCTTTGCAGACGATACGTACATCCGTTTCAGAGAGAAGAGCGGCCAATGTGACGATCTGGCTTTAAGTCGATTCGATAACAAATGACGAAAATGGACGGATTTCTCAGGTTTTTACTACATATAAACACTTTTCACGTACTCCCGTGCAACTCGGCTGCTAGTCCTCCTATCATGCAGAATCTTAAGGTCCTAGCTCATGTCCAAGGCACCAAAGCCAGCTAAAAAGTCAATAATCGATACCTAAAACTTGAATTGTACTACTTCTTACTGGCTATTACATCAACTTAGAGGCTTCATCTGTGTTCCGCTATGGTGATTTTAGTGACTCCGCATACCGCAGCACGCGACATAGCTTTGCAGACGATAAGTACAACCGTTTCAGAGAGAAGAGGGGCCAATGTGACGATCTGGCTTTAAGTCGATTCGATAACAAATGACGAAAATGGACGGATTTCTCAGGTTTTTACTACATATGAACACTTTTCACATACTCCCGTGCAACGCGGCTGCTAGTCCTCCTTTCATGCGGAATCTTAAGGTCCTAGCTCATGTCCAAGGCACCAAAGCCAGCTACAAAGTCAACAATCGATACCTAAAACTTGAATTGTACTACTCCTTACTGGCTATTACATCAACTTAGAAGCTTCATCTGTGTTCTACTATGGTGCTTTTAGTGTCTCCGCATACCGCAGCACGCGACATAGCTTTGCAGACGATACGTACATCCGTTTCAGAGAGAAGAGCGTGCAATGTGACGATCTGGTTTCAAGTTGATTCGATAACAAATGACGATAACGGACGGACTTCTCAGATTTTTACTACATATGAACACTTTCCAAATTCTCCCATGCAACTCGGCTGCTAGTCCTCCTTTCATGCAGAATCTTAAGGACATAGTTCATGTCCAAGGCACCAAAGCCAGCTAAAAAGTCAATAATCGATACCTAAAACTTGAATTGTACTACTCCTTACTGGCTATTACATCAACTTAGAAGCTTAATCTGTGTTCTACTATGGTGCTTTTAGTGTCTCCGCATACCGCAGCACACGACATAGCTTTGCAGACGATAAGTACAACCGTTTCAGAGAGATGAGCGGCCAATGTGACGCACTGCTTTAAGGCGATTCGATAATAAATTACGAAAACGGACGGATTTCTCAGGTTTTTACTACATATGAACACTTTTCACATTCTCCCATGCAACTCGGCTGCTAGGCCTCCTTTCATGGAGAATCTTAAGGACATAGCTCATGTCCAAGGCACCAAAGCCAGCTAAAAAGTAAATAATCGATACTTAAACTTGAATTGTACTACTTCTTACTGGCTATTACATCAACTTAGAAGCTTCATCTGTGTTCCACTATGGTGATTTTAGTGTCTCCGCATTCCGCAGCACGCGACATAGCTTTGCAGACGATAAGTACAACCGTTTCAGAGAGAAGAGCGGCCAATGTGACGATCTGGCTTTAAGTCGATTCGATAACAAATGACGAAAATGGACGGATTTCTCAGGTTTTTACTACATATGAACAATTTTCACATACTCCCGTACAGCGCAGCTGCTAGTCCTCCTTTTATGCAGAATCTTAAGGTCCTAGCTCATGTCCAAGGCACCAAGGCCAGCTAAAAAGTCAATAATCGATACCTAAAACTTGAATTGTACTACTTCTTACTGGCTATTACATCAACTTAGAAGCTTCATCTGTGTTCCACTATGGTGATTTTAGTGTCTCAGCATACCGCAGCACGCGACATAGCTTTGCAGACGATAAGTACAACCGTTTCAGAGAGAAGAGCGGCCAATGTGACGATCTGGCTTTAAGTCGATTCGATAATAAATTGCGAAAACGGAATGATTTCTCAGGTTTTTACTACACATGAACACTTTTCGCATTCTCCCGTTCAACTCGGCTGCTAGTCCTCCTTTCATGCAGAATCTTAAGGTCCTAGCTCATGTCCAAGGCACCAAAGCCAGCTACAAAGTCAATAATCGTTACCTAAAACTTGAATTGTACTACTTCTTACTGGCTATTACATCAATTTAGAAGCTTCATCTGTGTTCATTTATGGTGATTTTAGTGTCTCCGCATACCGCAGCACGCGACATAGCTTTGCAGACGATAAGTACAACCGTTTCAGAGAGAAGAGCGGCCAATGTGACGATCTGGCTTTAAGTCGATTCGATAACAAATGACGAAAATGGACGGATTTCTCAGGTTTTTACTACATATAAACACTTTTCACGTACTCCCGTGCAACTCGGCTGCTAGTCCTCCTATCATGCAGAATCTTAAGGTCCTGGCTCATGTCCAAGGCACCAAAGCCAGCTAAAAAGTCAATAATCGATACCTAAAACTTGAATTGTACTACTTCTTACTGGCTATTACATCAACTTAGAGGCTTCATCTGTGTTCCGCTATGGTGATTTTAGTGACTCCGCATACCGCAGCACGCGACATAGCTTTGCAGACGATAAGTACAACCGTTTCAGAGAGAAGAGGGGCCAAGGTGACGATCCTGCTTTAAGTCGATTCGATAACAAATGACTAAAATGGACGGATTTCTCAGGTTTTTACTACATATGAACACTTTTCACATACTCCCGTCCAACGCAGCTGCTAGTCCTCCTTTCATGCAGAATCTTAAGGTCCTAGCTCATGTCCAAGGCACCAAAGCCAGCAAAAAGTCCATAATCGATACCAAAAACTTGAATTGTACTACTTCTTACTGGCTATTACATCAACTTAGAAGCTTAATCTGTGTTCTACTATGGTGCTTTTAGTGTCTCCGCATACCGCAGCACGCGACATAGCTTTGCAGACGATAAGTACAACCGTTTCAGAGAGAAGAGCGGCCAATGTGACGATCTGGCTTTAAGTCGATTCGATAACAAATGACGAAAACGGATGGATTTCTCAGGTTTTTACTACATATGAACACTTTTCACATTCTCCCATGCAACTCGGCTGCTAGTCCTCCTTTCATGCAGAATCATAAGGACCTAGCTCATGCCAAAGGCACCAAAGCCAGCTAAAAAGTCAACAATCGATACCTAAAACTTGAATTGTACTGCTTCTTACTGGCTATTACATCAACATAGAAGCTTCATCTGTGTTCTACTATGGTGCTTTTAGTGTCTCCGCATACCGCAGCACGCGACATAGCTGTGCAGACGATAAGTACAACCGTTTCAGATAGAAGAGCGGCCAATGTGACGATCTGGCTTTAAGTTGATTCGATAACAAATGACGAAAATGGACGGATTTCTCAGGTTTTTACTACATATGAACACTTTTCACATACTCCCGTGCAACGCGGCTGCTAGTCCTCCTTTCATGCGGAATCTTAAGGTCCTAGCTCATGTCCAAGGCACCAAAGCCAGCTACAAAGTCAATAATCGATACCTAAAACTTGAGTTGTACTACTTCTTACTGGCTATTACATCAACGTAGAAGCTTAATCTTTGTTCTACTATGGTGCTTTTAGTGTCTCCGCATATCGCAGCACGCGACATAGCTTTGCAGACGATAAGTACAACCGTTTCAGAGAGAAGAGCGGCCAATGTGACGCACTGCTTTATGTCGATTCGATAATTAATTACGAAAACGGACGGATTTCTCAGGTTTTTACTACATATGAACACTTTTCGCATCCTCCCGTGCAACTCGGCTGCTAGTCCTCCTTTCATGCCGAATCTTAAGGTCCTAGCTCATATCCAAGGCACCAAAGCCAGCTAAAAAGTCAATAATCGATACCTAAATCTTGAATTGTACTACTTCTTACTGGCTATTACATCAACTTTGAAGCTTCATCTGTGTTCTACTATGGTGCTTTCAGTGTCTCCGCATCCCGCAGCACGCGTCATAGCTTTGCAAACGATAAGTACAACCGTTTCACAGAGAAGAGCGGCCAATGTGACGATCTGGCTTTAAGTCGATTGATAACAAATGACGAAAACGGACGGATTTCTCAGGTTATTACTACATATAAACACTTTTCACGTACTCCCGTGCAACTCGGCTGCTAGTCCTCCTATCATGCAGAATCTTAAGGTCCTGGCTCATGTCCAAGGCACCAAAGCCAGCTAAAAAGTCAATAATCGATACCTAAAACTTGAATTGTACTACTTCTTACTGGCTATTACATCAACTTAGAGGCTTCATCTGTGTTCCGCTATGGTGATTTTAGTGACTCCGCATACCGCAGCACGCGACATAGCTTTGCAGACGATAAGTACAACCGTTTCAGAGAGAAGAGGGGCCAATGTGACGATCTGGCTTTAAGTCGATTCGATAACAAATGACTAAAATGGACGGATTTCTCAGGTTTTTACTACATATGAACACTTTTCACATACTCCCGTCCAACGCAGCTGCTAGTCCTCCTTTCATGCAGAATCTTAAGGTCCTAGCTCATGTCCAAGGCACCAAAGCCAGCAAAAAGTCCATAATCGATACAAAAAACTTGAATTGTACTACTTCTTACTGGCTATTACATCAACTTAGAAGCTTAATCTGTGTTCCACTATGGTGCTTTTAGTGTCTCCGCATACCGCAGCACGCGACATAGCTTTGCAGACGATAAGTACAACCGTTTCAGAGAGAAGAGCGGCCAATGTGACGATCTGGCTTTAAGTCGATTCGATAACAAATGACGAAAACGGATGGATTTCTCAGGTTTTTACTACATATGAACACTTTTCACATTCTCCCATGCAACTCGGCTGCTAGTCCTCCTTTCATGCAGAATCATAAGGACCTAGCTCATGCCAAAGGCACCAAAGCCAGCTAAAAAGTCAACAATCGATACCTAAAACTTGAATTGTACTGCTTCTTACTGGCTATTACATCAACATAGAAGCTTCATCTGTGTTCTACTATGGTGCTTTTAGTGTCTCCGCATACCGCAGCACGCGACATAGCTGTGCAGACGATAAGTACAACCGTTTCAGAGAGAAGAGCGGCCAATGTGACGATCTGGCTTTAAGTTGATTCGATAACAAATGACGAAAACGGACGGATTTCTCAGGTTATTACTACATATGAACACTTTTCACAATCTCGCGTGCAATTCGGCTGCTAGTCCTCCTTACATGCAGAATCTTAAGGTCCTAGCTCATGTCCAAGGCACCAAATCCAGCTAAAAAGTCAATAATCGATGCCTAAATCTGGTATTGTACTAATTCTTACTGGCTATTACATCAACTTAGAAGCTTCATCAATGTTCTACTATGGTGATTTTAGTGTCCCCGCATATCGCAGCACGCGACATAGCTTTGCAGACGAAAAGTACAACCGTTTCAGAGAGAAGAGTGGCCAATGTGACGATCTGGCTTTAAGTCGATTCGATAACAAATGACGAAAACGGACGGATTTCTCCGGTTTCTACTACATATGAACACTTTTCACATTCTCCCGTGCAACTCGGCTGCTAGACCTCCTTTCATGCACAATCTTATGGTGCTAGCTCATGTCCAAGGCACCAAAGCCAGCTAAAAAGTCAATAATCGATACCTAGAACTTGAGTTGTACTAGTTCTTACTGGCTATTACATCAACTTACAAGCATCATCTGTGTTCTACTATGGTGCTTTTAGAGTCTCCACATACCGCAACACGTGACATAGCTTTGCAGACGATATGTACAACCGTTTCAGAGAGAAGAGCGGCCAATGTGACGACCTGGCTTTAAGTCGATTCGATAACAAATGACGAAAACGGACGGATTTCTCAGGTTTTTACTACATATGAACACTTTTCACATTCTCCCGTGCAACTCGGCTGCTAGTCCTCCTTTCATGCAGAATCTTAAGGTCCTAGCTCATGTCCAAGGCACCAAAGCCTGCTAAAAAGTCAATAATCGATACCTAAAACTGGTATTGTACTAATTCTTACTGGCTATTTCATCATCTTAGAAGCTTCATCTGTGTCCTACTATGGTGCTTTTAGTGTCTCCGCATCCCGCAGCACGCGTCATAGCTTTGCAAACGATAAGTACAACCGTTTCACAGAGAAGAGCGGCCAATGTGACGATCTGGCTTTAAGTCGATTGATAACAAATGACGAAAACGGACGGATTTCTCAGGTTATTACTACATATGAACACTTTTCACATTCTCCCATGCAACTCGGCTGCTAGTCCTCCTTTCATGCAGAATCATTAGGTCCTAGCTCATGTCCAAGGCACCAAAGCCAGCTAAAAAGTCAATAATCGATACCTAAAACTTGAATTGTACTACTTCTTACTGGGTATTACATCAACTTAGAAGCTTAATCTGTGTTCTACTATGGTGCTTTTAGTGTCTCCGCATACCGCAGCACGCGACATAGCTTTGCAGACAATAAGTACAACCGTTTCAGAGAGAAGAGCGGCCAATGTGACGCACTGGTTTAAGTCGATTCGATAATAAATTACGAAAACGGACGGATTTCTCAGGTTCTTACTACATATGAACACTTTTCGCATCCTCCCGTGCAACTCGGCTGCTAGTCCTCCTTTCATGCAGAATCTTACGGTCCTAGCTCATGTCCAAGGCACCAAAGCCAGCTAAAAAGTCAATATTCGACACCTAAAACTTGAATTGTACTACTCCTTACTGGCTATCACATCAACTTAGAAGCTTCATCTGTGTTCTACTATGGTGCTTTTAGTGTCTCCGCATACTGCTGCACGCGACATAGCTTTGCAGACGATAAGTACAACCGTTTCAGAGAGAAGAGCGGCCAATGTGACGCACTGCTTGAAGTCGATTCGATAATAAATTACGAAAACGGACGGATTCCTCACGTTTTTACTACATATGTACACTTTTCGCATCCTCCCGTGCAACTCGGCTGCTAGTCCTCCTTTCATGCAGAATCTTAAGGTCCTAGCTCATGTCCAATGCACCAAAGCCAGCGAAAAAGTCAATAATCGATACCTAAAACTTGAATTGTACTACTTCTTACTTGCTATTACATCAACTTAGAAGCTTAATCTGTGTTCTACTATGGTGCTTTTAGTGTCTCCGCATACCGCAGCAGGCGACATAGCTGTGCAGACGATAAGTACAACCGTTTCAGAGAGTAGAGCGGCCAATGTGACGATCTGGCTTTAAGTCGATTCAAAAAAAAATGACGAAAATGGACGGAGTTCTCAGGTTTTTACTACATATGAACACTTTTCACATACTCCCGTGCAACGCGGCTGCTAGTCCTCCTTTCATGCGGAATCTTAAGGTCCTAGCTCATATCCAAGGCACCAAAGCCAGCTATACAGTCAATAATCGATACCTAAAACTTGAATTGTACTACTTCTGACTGGCTATTACATCAACTTAGAAGCTTAATCTGTGTTATACTATGGTGCTTTTAGTGTCTCCGCATACTACAGCACGCTACATAGCTTTGCAGACGATACGTACAACCGTTTCAGAGAGAAGAGGGGCCAATGTGACGATCTGGCTTTAAGTCGATTCGATAACAAATGACGAAAACGGACGGATTTCTCAGGTTTTTACTACATATGAACACTTTTCACATTCTCCCATGCAACCCGGCTGCTAGTCCTCCTTTCATGCAGAATCGTAAAGTCCTAGCTCATAGCCAAGGCACCAAAGCCAGCTAAAAAGTCAATAATCGATACCTAAAACTTGAATTGTACTACTTCTTACTGGCTATTACAACTTAGAAGCTTAATCTGTGTTCTACTATGGTGCTTTTAGTGTCTCCGCATACCGCAGCACGCTACATAGCTTTGCAGACGATACGTACATCCGTTTCAGAGAGAAGAGCTTGCAATGTGACGATCTGGTTTCAAGTTGATTCGATAACAAATGACGATAACGGACGGACTTCTCAGATTTTTACTACATATGAACACTTTCCAAATTCTCCCATGCAACTCGGCTGCTAGTCCTCCTTTCATGCAGAATCTTAAGGACATAGTTCATGTCCAAGGCACCAAAGCCAGCTAAAAAGTCAATAATCGATACCTAAAACTTGAATTGTACTACTCCTTACTGGCTATTACATCAACTTAGAAGCTTTATCTGTGTTCTACTATGGTGCTTTTAGTGTCTCCGCATACCGCAGCACACGACATAGCTTTGCAGACGATAAGTACAACCGTTTCAGAGAGAAGAGCGGCCAATGTGACGATCTGGCTTTAAGTCGATTCGATAACAAATGACGAAAATGGACGGATTTCTCAGGTTTTTACTACATATAAACACTTTTCACGTACTCCCGTGCAACTCGGCTGCTAGTCCTCCTATCATGCAGAATCTTAAGGTCCTAGCTCATGTCCAAGGCACCAAAGCCAGCTAAAAAGTCAATAATCGATACCTAAAACTTGAATTGTACTACTTCTTACTGGCTATTACATCAACTTAGAGGCTTCATCTGTGTTCCGCTATGGTGATTTTAGTGACTCCGCATACCGCAGCACGCGACATAGCTTTGCAGACGATAAGTACAACCGTTTCAGAGAGAAGAGCGGCCAATGTGACGATCTGGCTTTAAGTCGATTCGATAACAAATGACGAAAATGGACGGATTTCTCAGGTTTTTACTACATATGAACAATTTTCACATACTCCCGTACAGCGCAGCTGCTAGTCCTCCTTTTATGCAGAATCTTAAGGTCCTAGCTCATGTCCAAGGCACCAAGGCCAGCTAAAAAGTCAATAATCGATACCTAAAACTTGAATTGTACTACTCCTTACTGGCTATTACATCAACTTAGAAGCTTCATCTGTGTTCCACTATGGTGATTTTAGTGTCTCAGCATACCGCAGCACGCGACATAGCTTTGCAGACGATAAGTACAACCGTTTCAGAGAGAAGAGCGGCCAATGTGACGATCTGGCTTTAAGTCGATTCGATAATAAATTGCGAAAACGGAATGATTTCTCAGGTTTTTACTACACATGAACACTTTTCGCATTCTCCCGTTCAACTCGGCTGCTAGTCCTCCTTTCATGCAGAATCTTAAGGTCCTAGCTCATGTCCAAGGCACCAAAGCCAGCTACAAAGTCAATAATCGTTACCTAAAACTTGAATTGTACTACTTCTTACTGGCTATTACATCAATTTAGAAGCTTCATCTGTGTTCATTTATGGTGATTTTAGTGTCTCCGCATACCGCAGCACGCGACATAGCTTTGCAGACGATAAGTACAACCGTTTCAGAGAGAAGAGCGGCCAATGTGACGATCTGGCTTTAAGTCGATTCGATAACAAATGACGAAAATGGACGGATTTCTCAGGTTTTTACTACATATAAACACTTTTCACGTACTCCCGTGCAACTCGGCTGCTAGTCCTCCTATCATGCAGAATCTTAAGGTCCTGGCTCATGTCCAAGACACCAAAGCCAGCTAAAAAGTCAATAATCGATACCTAAAACTTGAATTGTACTACTTCTTACTGGCTATTACATCAACTTAGAGGCTTCATCTGTGTTCCGCTATGGTGATTTTAGTGACTCCGCATACCGCAGCACGCGACATAGCTTTGCAGACGATAAGTACAACCGTTTCAGAGAGAAGAGGGGCCAAGGTGACGATCCTGCTTTAAGTCGATTCGATAACAAATGACTAAAATGGACGGATTTCTCAGGTTTTTACTACATATGAACACTTTTCACATACTCCCGTCCAACGCAGCTGCTAGTCCTCCTTTCATGCAGAATCTTAAGGTCCTAGCTCATGTCCAAGGCACCAAAGCCAGCAAAAAGTCCATAATCGATACCAAAAACTTGAATTGTACTACTTCTTACTGGCTATTACATCAACTTAGAAGCTTAATCTGTGTTCTACTATGGTGCTTTTAGTGTCTCCGCATACCGCAGCACGCGACATAGCTTTGCAGACGATAAGTACAACCGTTTCAGAGAGAAGAGCGGCCAATGTGACGATCTGGCTTTAAGTCGATTCGATAACAAATGACGAAAACGGATGGCTTTCTCAGGTTTTTACTACATATGAACACTTTTCACATTCTCCCATGCAACTCGGCTGCTAGTCCTCCTTTCATGCAGAATCATAAGGACCTAGCTCATGCCAAAGGCACCAAAGCCAGCTAAAAAGTCAACAATCGATACCTAAAACTTGAATTGTACTGCTTCTTACTGGCTATTACATCAACATAGAAGCTTCATCTGTGTTCTACTATGGTGCTTTTAGTGTCTCCGCATACCGCAGCACGCGACATAGCTGTGCAGACGATAAGTACAACCGTTTCAGATAGAAGAGCGGCCAATGTGACGATCTGGCTTTAAGTTGATTCGATAACAAATGACGAAAATGGACGGATTTCTCAGGTTTTTACTACATATGAACACTTTTCACATACTCCCGTGCAACGCGGCTGCTAGTCCTCCTTTCATGCGGAATCTTAAGGTCCTAGCTCATGTCCAAGGCACCAAAGCCAGCTACAAAGTCAATAATCGATACCTAAAACTTGAGTTGTACTACTTCTTACTGGCTATTACATCAACGTAGAAGCTTAATCTTTGTTCTACTATGGTGCTTTTAGTGTCTCCGCATATCGCAGCACGCGACATAGCTTTGCAGACGATAAGTACAACCGTTTCAGAGAGAAGAGGGGCCAATGTGACGATCTGGCTTTAAGTCGATTCGATAACAAATGACGAAAACGGACGGATTTCTCAGGTTTTTACTACATATGAACACTTTTCACATTCTCCCATGCAACCCGGCTGCTAGTCCTCCTTTCATGCAGAATCGTAAAGTCCTAGCTCATAGCCAAGGCACCAAAGCCAGCTAAAAAGTCAATAATCGATACCTAAAACTTGAATTGTACTACTTCTTACTGGCTATTACATCAACTTAGAAGCTTAATCTGTGTTCTACTATGGTGCTTTTAGTGTCTCCGCATATCGCAGCACGCGACATAGCTTTGCAGACGATAAGTACAACCGTTTCAGAGAGAAGAGCGGCCAATGTGACGCACTGCTTTATGTCGATTCGATAATTAATTACGAAAACGGACGGATTTCTCAGGTTTTTACTACATATGAACACTTTTCGCATCCTCCCGTGCAACTCGGCTGCTAGTCCTCCTTTCATGCCGAATCTTAAGGTCCTAGCTCATATCCAAGGCACCAAAGCCAGCTAAAAAGTCAATAATCGATACCTAAATCTTGAATTGTACTACTTCTTACTGGCTATTACATCAACTTTGAAGCTTCATCTGTGTTCTACTATGGTGCTTTCAGTGTCTCCGCATCCCGCAGCACGCGTCATAGCTTTGCAAACGATAAGTACAACCGTTTCACAGAGAAGAGCGGCCAATGTGACGATCTGGCTTTAAGTCGATTGATAACAAATGACGAAAACGGACGGATTTCTCAGGTTATTACTACATATGAACACTTTTCACATTCTCCCATGCAACTCGGCTGCTAGTCCTCCTTTCATGCAGAATCATTAGGTCCTAGCTCATGTCCAAGGCACCAAAGCCAGCTAAAAAGTCAATAATCGATACCTAAAACTTGAATTGTACTACTTCTTACTGGGTATTACATCAACTTAGAAGCTTAATCTGTGTTCTACTATGGTGTTTTCAGTGTCTCCGCATACCGCAGCACGCGACATAGCTTTGCAGACAATAAGTACAACCGTTTCAGAGAGAAGAGCGGCCAATGTGACGCACTGGTTTAAGTCGATTCGATAATAAATTACGAAAACGGACGGATTTCTCAGGTTCTTACTACATATGAACACTTTTCGCATCCTCCCGTGCAACTCGGCTGCTAGTCCTCCTTTCATGCAGAATCTTACGGTCCTAGCTCATGTCCAAGGCACCAAAGCCAGCTAAAAAGTCAATATTCGACACCTAAAACTTGAATTGTACTACTCCTTACTGGCTATCACATCAACTTAGAAGCTTCATCTGTGTTCTACTATGGTGCTTTTAGTGTCTCCGCATACTGCTGCACGCGACATAGCTTTGCAGACGATAAGTACAACCGTTTCAGAGAGAAGAGCGGCCAATGTGACGCACTGCTTGAAGTCGATTCGATAATAAATTACGAAAACGGACGGATTCCTCACGTTTTTACTACATATGTACACTTTTCGCATCCTCCCGTGCAACTCGGCTGCTAGTCCTCCTTTCATGCAGAATCTTAAGGTCCTAGCTCATGTCCAATGCACCAAAGCCAGCGAAAAAGTCAATAATCGATACCTAAAACTTGAATTGTACTACTTCTTACTTGCTATTACATCAACTTAGAAGCTTAATCTGTGTTCTACTATGGTGCTTTTAGTGTCTCCGCATACCGCAGCAGGCGACATAGCTTTGCAGACGATAAGTACAACCGTTTCAGAGAGTAGAGCGGCCAATGTGACGATCTGGCTTTAAGTCGATTCAAAAAAAAATGACGAAAATGGACGGAGTTCTCAGGTTTTTACTACATATGAACACTTTTCACATACTCCCGTGCAACGCGGCTGCTAGTCCTCCTTTCATGCGGAATCTTAAGGTCCTAGCTCATATCCAAGGCACCAAAGCCAGCTAAACAGTCAATAATCGATACCTAAAACTTGAATTGTACTACTTCTTACTGGCTATTACATCAACTTAGAAGCTTAATCTGTGTTATACTATGGTGCTTTTAGTGTCTCCGCATACTACAGCACGCTACATAGCTTTGCAGACGATACGTACAACCGTTTCAGAGAGAAGAGGGGCCAATGTGACGATCTGGCTTTAAGTCGATTCGATAACAAATGACGAAAACGGACGGATTTCTCAGGTTTTTACTACATATGAACACTTTTCACATTCTCCCATGCAACCCGGCTGCTAGTCCTCCTTTCATGCAGAATCGTAAAGTCCTAGCTCATAGCCAAGGCACCAAAGCCAGCTAAAAAGTCAATAATCGATACCTAAAACTTGAATTGTACTACTTCTTACTGGCTATTACATCAACTTAGAAGCTTAATCTGTGTTCTACTATGGTGCTTTTAGTGTCTCCGCATACCGCAGCACGCGACATAGCTTTGCAGACGATAAGTACAACCGTTTCAGAGAGAAGAGCGGCCAATGTGACGCACTGCTTTAAGTCGATTCGATAATAAATTACGAAAACGGAAGGATTTCACAGGTTTTTACTACATATGAACACTTTTCGCATCCTCCCGTGCAACTCGGCTGCTAGTCCTCCTTTCATGCAGAATCATAAGGTCCTAGCTCATGTCCAAGGCACCAAAGCCAGCTAAAAAGTCAATATTCGACACCTAAAACTTGAATTGTACTACTCCTTACTGGCTATTACATCAACTTAGAAGCTTAATCTGTGTTCTACTATGGTGCTTTTAGTGTCTCCGCATTCCGCAGCACGCTACATAGCTTTGCAGACGATAAGTACAACCGTTTCAGCGAGGAGATGGGCCAATGTGACGATCTGGCTTTAAGTCGATTCGATAACAAATGACGAAAACGGACGGATTCCTTAGGTTTTTACTACATATGAACACTTTTTACATTCTCCCGTGCAACTCGGCTGCTAGTCCTCCTTTCATGCAGAATCGTAAGGTCCTAGCTCTTGACCAAGGCACTAAATCCAGCAAAAAAGTCAATAATCGATACCTAAATCTTGAATTGTACTACTTCTTACTGGCTATTACATCAACTTTGAAGCTTCATCTGTTTTCTACTATGGTGCTTTTAGTGTCTCCGCATACCGCAGCACGCGACATAGATTTGCAGACGATAAGTACAACCGTTTCAGAGAGAAGAGCGGCCAATGTGACGCACTGCTTTAAGTCGATTCGATAATAAATTACGAAAACGGACGGATTTCTCAGGTTTTTACTACATATGAACACTTTTCGCATCCTCCCGTGCAACTCGGCTGCTAGTCTTCCTTTCATGCAGAATCTTAAGGTCCTAGCTCATGTCCAGGGCACGAAAGCCAGCTAAAAGCTCAATATTCGATACCTAAAACTTGAATTGTACTACTCCTTACTGGCTATTACATCAACTTAGAAGCTTCATCTGTGTTCTACTATGGTGCTTTTAGTGTCTCCGCATACCGCAGCACGCGACATAGCTTTGCAGACGATAAGTACAACCGTTTCAGAGAGAAGATCGGCCAATGTGACGATCAGGCTTCAAGTTGATTCGTTAACAAATGAAGAAAACGGACGGATTCCTCAGGTTTTCACTACATATGAACACTTTTCACATACTCCCGTGCAACGCTGCTGCTAGTCCTCCTTTCATGCAGAATATTAAGGTCCTAGCTCATGTCCAAGGCACCAAAGCCAGCTACAAAGTCAATAATCGATACCTAAAACTTGAATTGTACTACTTCTCACTGGCTATCACATCAACTTAGAAGCTTCATCTGTATTCTACTATGGTGCTTTTAGTGTCTCCGCATACTGCAGCACGCGACATAGCTTTGCAGACGATAAGTACAACCGTTTCAGAGAGGAGAGGGGCCAATGTGATGATCTGGCTTTAAGTCGATTCGATAACAAATGACGAAAACAGACGGATTTCTCAGGTTTTTACTACATATGAACACTATTTACATTCTCCCGTGCAACTCGGCTGCTAGTCCTCCTTTTATGCAGAATCGTAATGTCCTAGCTCATGTCCAAGGCACCAAAGCTAGCAAAAAAGTTAATAATCGATACCTAAATCTTGAATTGTACTACTTCTTACTGGCTATTACATTAACTTTGAAGCTTCATCTGTGTTCTACTATGGTGCTTTTAGTGTCTCCGCATATCGCAGCACGCGACATAGCTTTGCAGACGATAAGTACAACCGTTTCAGAGAGAAGAGCGGCCAATGTGACGCACTGCTTCAAGTCGATTCGATAATAAATTACGAAAACGGACGGATTTCTCAGGTTTTTACTACATATGAACACTTTTCGCATCCTCCCGTGCAACTCGGCTGCTAGTCCTCCTTTCATGCAGAGTCTTAAGGTCCTAGCTCATGTCCAAGGCACCAAAGCCATCTAAAAAGTCAATATTCGATACCTAAAACGTTAATTGTACTACTCCTTACTGGCTATTACATCAACTTAGAAGCTTAATCTGTGTTCTACTATGGTGCTTTTAGTGTCTCCGCATTCCGCAGCACGCGACATAGCTTTGCAGACGATAAGTACAACCGTTTCAGAGAGAAGAGCGGCCAATGTGACGATCTGGCTTCAAGTTGATTCGATAACAAATGACGAAAACGGACGGATTTCTCAGGTTTTTACTACATATGAACACTTTTCACATTCTCCCATGCAACTCGGCTGCTAGTCCTCCTTTCATGCTGAATCTTAAGGACATAGCTCATGACCAAGGCACCAAAGCCAGCTACAAAGTCAATAATCGATACCTAAAACTTGAATTGTACTACTTCTTACTGGCTATTAAATCAACTTAGAAGCTTCATCTGTGTTCCACTATGGTGATTTTAGTGTCTCCGCATACCGCAGCACGCGACATAGCTTTGCAGACGATAAGTACAACCGTTTCAGAGAGGAGAGCGACCAATGTGACGATTTGGCTTTGAGTCGATTCGATAACAAATGACGAAAACGAACGGATTTCTCAGCTTTTTAATACATATGAACACTTTTCACATTCTCCCGTGCAACTCGGCTGCTAGTCCTCGTTTCATGCAGAATCTTAAGGCCCCAGCTCATGTCCAAGACACCAAAGAAGGGTAAAAAGTCAATAATCGATACCTAAATCTTGAATTGTACTACTTCTTACTGGCTATTACATCAACTTAGAAGCTTTATCTGTGTTCTACTATGGTGCTTTATGTATCTCCGCATACCGCAGCACACGACATAGCTTTGCAGACGATAAGTACAACCGTTTCAGAGAGGAGAGGGGCCAATGTGATGATCTGGCATTAAGTCGATTCGATAACAAATGACGAAAACGGACGGATTTCTCAGGTTTTTACTACATATGAACACTATTTACATTCTCCCGTGCAACTCGGCTGCTAGTCCTCCTTTTATGCAGAATCGTAATGTCCTAGCTCATGTCCAAGGCACCAAAGCTAGCAAAAAAGTTAATAATCGATACCTAAATCTTGGATTGTACTACTTCTTACTGGCTATTACATTAACTTTGAAGCTTCATCTGTGTTCTACTATGGTGCCTTCAGTGTCTCCGCATACCGCAGCACGCGACATAGCTTTGCAGACGATAAGTACAACCGTTTCAGAGAGAAGAGCGGCCAATGTGACGCACTGCTTTAAGTCGATTCGATAATAAATTACGAAAACGGACGGATTTCTCAGGTTTTTACTACATATGAACACTTTTCGCATCCTCCCGTGCAACTCGGCTGCTAGTCCTCCTTTCATGCAGAGTCTTAAGGTCCTAGCTCATGTCCAAGGCACCAAAGCCATCTAAAAAGTCAATATTCGATACCTAAAACGTTAATTGTACTACTCCTTACTGGCTATTACATCAACTTAGAAGCTTAATCTGT
This sequence comes from Schistocerca gregaria, assembly GCF_023897955.1. Lineage (NCBI taxonomy): Eukaryota > Metazoa > Arthropoda > Insecta > Orthoptera > Acrididae > Schistocerca > Schistocerca gregaria. Next base: position 262,374,608 of record NC_064928.1, read on the forward strand.
GTTCTACTATGGTGCTTTTAGTGTCTCCGCATTCCGCAGCACGCGACATAGCTTTGCAGACGATAAGTACAACCGTTTCAGAGAGAAGAGCGGCCAATGTGACGATCTGGCTTCAAGTTGATTCGATAACAAATGACGAAAACGGACGGATTTCTCAGGTTTTTACTACATATGAACACTTTTCACATTCTCCCATGCAACTCGGCTGCTAGTCCTCCTTTCATGCTGAATCTTAAGGACATAGCACATGACCAAGGCACCAAAGCCAGCTACAAAGTCAATAATCGATACCTAAAACTTGAATTGTACTACTTCTTACTGGCTATTACATCAACTTAGAAGCTTCATCTGTGTTCCACTATGGTGATTTTAGTGTCTCCGCATACCGCAGCACGCGACATAGCTTTGCACACGATAAGTACAACCGTTTCAGAGAGAAGAGCGGCCAATGCGACGCACTGCTTTAAGTCGATTCGATAATAAATTACGAAAACGGACGGATTTCTCAGGTTTTTACTACATAGGAACACTTTTCGCATCCTCCCGTGCAACTCGGCTGCTAGTCCTCGTTTCATGCAGAATCTTAAGGCCCCAGCTCATGTCCAAGGCACCAAAGAAGGGTAAAAAGTCAATAATCGATACCTAAATCTTGAATTGTACTACTTCTTACTGGCTATTACATCAACTTAGAAGCTTCATCTGTGTTCTACTATGGTGCTTTATGTATCTCCGCATACCGCAGCACACGACATAGCTTTGCAGACGATAAGTACAACCGTTTCAGAGAGAAGAGCGGCCAATGTAACGATCTGGCTTTAAGTCGATTCGATAACAAATGACGAAAACGGACGGATCTCTCAGTTTTCTACTACATATGAACAATTTTTACTTTCTCCCGTGCAACTCGGCTGCTAGTCCTTCTTTCATGCAGAATCGTAAGGTCCTAGCTCATGTCGAAGGCACCAAAGCCAGCAAAAAAGTCAATAATCGATACCTAAATCTTGAATTGTACTACTTCTTACTGGCTAGTACATTAACATAGAAGCTTCATCTGTGTTCTACTATGGTGATTTTAGTGTCTCCGCATACCGCAGCACGCGACATAGCTTTGCAGACGATAAGTACAACCGTTTCAGAGAGAACAGCGGCCAATGTAACGACCTGGCTTTAAGTCGATTCGATAACAAATGACGAAAACGGACGGATTTCTCAGGTTTTTACTACATATGAACTGTTTTCACATTCTCCCATGCAACTCGGCTGCTAGTCCTCCTTCCATGCGGAATCATAAGGTCCTAGCTCATGTCCAAGGCACAAAAGCCAGCTAAAAAGTCAATAATCGATACGTAAATCTTGAATTGTACTACTTCTTACTGGCTATTACATCAACATAGAAGCTTCATCTGTGTTCTACTATGGTGATTTTAGTGTCTCCGCATACCGCAGCACGCGACATAGCTTTGCAGACGATAAGTACAACCGTTTCAGAGAGAAGAGCGGCCAATGTGACTCACTGCTTTAAGTCGATTCGAAAATAATTTACGGAAACGGACGGATTTCTCAGGTTTTTACTACATATGAACACTTTTCGCATCCTCCCGTGCAACTTGGCTGCTAGTCCTCCTTTCATGCAGAATCGTAAGGTCCTAGCTCATGTCCAAGGCACCAAAGCCAGCTAAAAAGTCAATAATCGATACCTAAAACTTGAATTGTACTACATCTCACTGGCTATCACATCAACTTAGAAGCTTCATCTGTGTTCTACTATGGTGCTTTTAGTGTCTCCAAATACTGCAGCACGCGACATAGCTTTGCAGACGATAAGTACAACCGTTTCAGAGACAAGAGCGGCCAATGTGACGCACTGCTTTAAGTCGATTCGATAATATATTCCGAAAACGGACGGATTTCTCAGGTTTTTACTACATATGTACACTTTTCGCATTCTCCCGTGCAACTCGGCTGCTAGTCCTCCTTTCATGCAGAATCTTAAGGTCCTAGCTCAAGTCCAAGGCACCAAAGCCAGCTAAAAATTCAATATTCGATACCTAAAACTTGAATTGTACTACTCCTTACTGGCTATTACATCAACTTAGAAGCTTCATCTGTGTTCTACTATGGTGCTTTTAGTGTCTCCGCATACCGCAGCACGCGACATAGCTTTGCAGACGATAAGTACAACCGTTTCAGAGAGAAGAGCGGCCAATGTGACGATCTGGCTATAAGTCGATTCGATAACAAATGAATAAAAGGGGACGGATTTCTCAGGTTTTTACAACATATGAACACTTTTCACATACTCCCGTGCAACGCGGCTGCTAGTCCTCCTTTCATGCACAATCTTAAGGTCCTAGCTCAAGTCCAAGGCACCAAAGCCAGCTAAAAAGTCAATAATCGATACCTAAAACTTGAATTGTACTACTTCTCATTGGCTATCACATCAACTTAGAAGCTTCATCTGTGTTCCACTATGGTGATTTTAGTGTCTCCGCATACCGCAGCACGCGACATAGCTTTGCAGACGATAAGTACAACCGTTTCAGAGAGGAGAGCGACCAATGTGACGATTTGGCTTTGAGTCGATTCGATAACAAATGACGAAAACGAACGGATTTCTCAGGTTTTTAATACATATGAACACTTTTCACATTCTCCCGTGCAACTCGGCTGCTAGTCCTCGTTTCATGCAGAATCTTAAGGCCCCAGCTCATGTCCAAGGCACCAAAGAAGGGTAAAAAGTCAATAATCGATACCTAAATCTTGAATTGTACTACTTCTTACTGGCTATTACATCAACTTAGAAGCTTCATCTGTGTTCTACTATGGTGCTTTATGTATCTCCGCATACCGCAGCACACGACATAGCTTTGCAGACGATAAGTACAACCGTTTCAGAGAGAAGAGCGGCCAATGTAACGATCTGGCTTTAAGTCGATTCGATAACAAATGACGAAAACGGACGGATTTCTCAGTTTTCTACTACATATGAACAATTTTTACTTTCTCCCGTGCAACTCGGCTGCTAGTCCTTCTTTCATGCAGAATCGTAAGGTCCTAGCTCATGTCCAAGGCACCAAAGTCAGCAAAAAAGTCAATAATCGATACCTAAATCTTGAATTGTACGACTTCTTACTGGCTATTACATCAACATAGAAGCTTCATCTGTGTTCTACTATGGTGATTTTAGTGTCTCCGCATACCGCAGCACGCGACATAGCTTTGCAGACGATAAGTACAACCGTTTCAGAGAGAAGAGCGGCCAATGTAACGACCTGGCTTTAAGTCGATTCGATAACAAATGACGAAAACGGACGGATTTCTCAGGTTTTTACTACATATGAACTCTTTTCACATTCTCCCATGCAACTCGGCTGCTAGTCCTCCTTCCATGCGGAATCATAAGGTCCTAGCTCATGTCCAAGGCACAAAAGCCAGCTAAAAAGTCAATAATCGATACCTAAAACTTGAATTGTACTACTTCTTACTGGCTATTACAACTTAGAAGCTTCATCTGTGTTCTACTATGGTGCTTTTAGTGTCTCCGCATACCGCAGCACGCGACATAGCTTTGCAGACGTTAAGTACAACCGTTTCAGAGAGAAGAGCGGCCAATGTGACGCACTGCTTTAAGTCGATTCGATAATAAATTACGAAAACGGACGGATTTCTCAGGTATTTACTACATATGAAAACTTTTCGCATTCTCCCGAGCAACTCGGCTGCTAGTCCTCCTTTCATGCAGAATCGTAAGGTCCTAGCTCATGTCCAAGGCACCAAAGCCAGCTAAAAATTCTTTATTCGATACCTAAAACTTGAATTGTACTACATCTCACTGGCTATCACATCAACTTAGAAGCTTCATCTGTGTTCTACTATGGTGCTTTTAGTGTCTCCACATACTGCAGCACGCGACATAGCTTTGCAGACGATAAGTACAACCGTTTCAGAGAGAAGAGCGGCCAATGTTACGCACTGCTTTAAGTCGATTCGATAATATATTCCGAAAACGGACGGATTTCTCAGGTTTTTACTACATATGAAAACTTTTCGCATTCTCCCGTGCAACTCGGCTGCTAGTCCTCCTTTCATGCAGAATCTTAAGGTCCTAGCTCAAGTCCAAGGCACCAAAGCCAGCAAAAAATTCAATATTCAATACCTAAAACTTGAATTGTACTGCTCCTTATTGGCTATTACATCAACTTAGAAACTTCATCTGTGTTCTACTATGGTGCTTTTAGTGTCTCCGCATACCGCAGCACGCGACATAGCTTTGCAGACGATAAGTACAACCGTTTCAGAGAGAAGAGCGGCCAATGTGACGATCTGGATTTAAGTCGATTCGATAACAAATGAATAAAAGGGGACGGATTTCTCAGGTTTTTACTACATATGAACACCTTTAACATTCTCCCATGCAACTCGGCTGCTAGTCCTCCTTTCATGCAGAATCTTAAGGACATAGCTCATGTCCAAGTCACCAAAGCCAGCTAAAAAGTCAATAATCGATACCTAAAACTTGAATTGTACTACTTCTTACTGGCTATTACATCAACTTAGAAGCTTCATCTGTGTTCCACTATGGTGATATTAGTGTCTCCGCATACCGCAGCACGCGACATAGCTTTAAAGACGATAAGTACAAACGTTTCAGAGAGAAGAGGGGCCAATGTGACGATCTGGCTTTCAGTCGATTCGATAACAAATGACGAAAATGGACGGTTTTCTCAGGTTTTTACTACATATGAACACTTTTCACATACTCCCGTGCAACGCGGCTGCTAGTCCTGATTTCATGCAGAATCGTAAGGTCCTAGCTCATGTCCAAGGCACCAAAGCCAGCTAAAAAGTCAATATTCGATACCTAAAACTTGAATTGTATTACTTCCTACTGGCTATTACATCAACTTAGAAGCTTCATCTGTGTTCTACTATGGTGCTTTTAGTGTCTCCGCATACCGCAGCACGCGACATTGCTTTGCAGACGATAAGTACAACCGTTTCAGAGAGAAGAGCGGCAAATGTGACGCACTGCTTTAAGTCGATTCGATAATAATTTACGAAAACGGACGGATTTCTCAGGTTTTTACTACATATGAACACTTTTCGCATCCTCCCGTGCAACTTGGCTGCTAGTCCTCCTTTCATGCAGAATCGTAAGGTCCTAGCTCATGTCCAAGGCACCAAAGCCAGCTAAAAAGTCAATAATCGATACCTAAAACTTGAATTGTACTACATCTCACTGGCTATCACATCAACTTAGAAGCTTCATCTGTGTTCTACTATGGTGCTTTTAGTGTCTCCAAATACTGCAGCACGCGACATAGCTTTGCAGACGATAAGTACAACCGTTTCAGAGAGAAGAGCGGCCAATGTGACGCACTGCTTTAAGTCGATTCGATAATATATTCCGAAAACGGACGGATTTCTCAGGTTTTTACTACATATGAAAACTTTTCGCATTCTCCCGTGCAACTCGGCTGCTAGTCCTCCTTTCATGCAGAATCTTAAGGTCCTAGCTCAAGTCCAAGGCACCAAAGCCAGCTAAAAATTCAATATTCGATACCTAAAACTTGAATTGTACTACTCCTTACTGGCTATTACATCAACTTAGAAGCTTCATCAGTGTTCTACTATGGTGCTTTTAGTGTCTCCGCATACCGCAGCACGCGACATAGCTTTGCAGACGATAAGTACAACCGTTTCAGAGAGAAGAGCGGCTAATGTGACGATCTGGCTATAAGTCGATTCGATAACAAATGAATAAAAGGGGACGGATTTCTCAGGTTTTTACAACATATGAACACTTTTCACATACTCCCGTGCAACGCGGCTGCTAGTCCTCCTTTCATGCACAATCTTAAGGTCCTAGCTCATGTCCAAGGCACCAAAGCCAGCTAAAAAGTCAATAATCGATACCTAAAACTTGAATTGTACTACTTCTCACTGGCTATCACATCAACTTAGAAGCTTCATCTCTGATCTACTATGGTGCTTTTAGTGACTCCGCGTACCGCAGCACGCGACATAGCTTTGCAGACGATAAGTACAACCTCTTCAGAGAGAAGAAAGGCCAATGTGACGATCTGGCTTTAAGTCGATTCGATAACAAATGACGAAAACGGACGGATTTCTCAGGTTTTTACTACATATGAACACTGTTTACATTCTCCAGTGCAACGCGGCTGCTAGTCCTCCTTTCATGCAGAATCGTGAGGTCCTACCTCATGTCCAAGGCACCAAAGCCAGCTAAAAAGTCAATTTTCGATACCTAAAACTTGAATTGTACTACTTCTTACTGGCTATTACATCAACTTAGAAGCTTCATCTGTGTTCTACTATGGTGCTTTTAGTGACTCCGCATACCGCAGCACGCGACATTGCTTTGCAGACGATAAGTACAACCGTTTCAGAGAGAAGAGCGGCCAATGTGACGCACTGCTTTAAGTCGTTACGATAATAAATTACAAAAACGGACGGATTTCTCAGGTTTTTACTACATATGAACACTTTTCGCATCCTCCCGTGCAACTTGGCTGCTAGTCCTCCTTTCATACAGACTCGTAAGGTCCTAGCTCATGTCCAAGGCACCAAAGCCAGCAAAAAAGTCAATAATCGATACCTAAATCTTGAATTGTACTACTGCTTACTGGCTATTACATCAACTTAGAAGTTTCATCTGTGTTCTACTATGGTGCTTTTAGTGACTCCGCATACCGCAGCACGCGACATAGCTTTGCAGACGATAAGTACAACCGTTTCAGAGACAAGAGCGGGCAATGTGACGATCTGGCTTCAAGTTGACTCGATAACAAATGACGAAATTGGACGGTTTTCTCAGGTTTTTACTACATATGAACACTTTTCACATACTCCCGTGCAACGCCGCTGATAGTCCTCCTTTCATGCAGAATCGTAAGGTCCTAGCTCATGTCCAAGGCACCAAAGCCAGCAAAAAAGTCAATAATCGATACCTAAACCTTGAATTTTACTACTTCTTACTGGTTATTACATCAACTTTGAAGCTTCATCTGTGTTCTACTATGGTGCTTTTAGTGTCTCCGCATACCGCAGCACGCGACATAGCTTTGCAGACGATAAGTACAACCGTTTCAGAGAGAAGAGCGGCAATGTGACGATCTGCTTTAAGTCGATTCGATAACAAATGACGAAAACGGACGGATTTCTAATTTTTTTACTACATATGAACACTATTCACATTCTCCCATGCATCTCGGCTGCTAGTCCTCCTTTCATGCAGTATCATTAGGTCCTAGCTCATGTCCAAGGCATAAAAGCCAGCTAAAAAGTCAATAATCGATACCTAAAACTTGAATTGTACTACTTCTTACTGGCTATTACATCAACTTAGAAGCTTAATCTGTGTTCTACTATGGTGCTTTTAGTGTCTCCGCATACCGCAGCACGCGACATAGCTTTGCAGACGATAAGTACAACCGTTTCAGAGAGAAGAGCGGCCAATGTGACGATCTGCTTTGTCGATTCGATAACAAATGACGAAAACGGACGGATTTCTCATTTTTTTACTACAGATGAACACTATTCACATTCTCCCATGCATCGCGGCTGCTAGTCCTCCTTTCATGCTGAATCATAAGGTCCTAGCTCATGTCCAAGGCATAAAAGCCAGCTAAAAAGTCAATAATCGATACCTAAAACTTGAATTGTACTACTTCTCACTGGCTATCACATCAACTTAGAAGCTTCATCCGTGTTCTACTATGGTGCTTTTAGTGTCTCCGCATACTGCAGCACGCGACATAGCTTTGCAGACGATAAGTACAACCGTTTCAGAGAGAAGAGCGGCCAATGTGACGCACTGCTTTAAGTCGATTCGATAATATATTCCGAAAACGGACGGATTTCTCAGGTTTTTACTACATATGTACACTTTTCGCATCCTCCCGTGCCACTCGGCTGCTAGTAATCCTTTCATGCACAATCATAAGGTTCTACCTCATGTCCAAGGCACCAAAGCCAGCTAAAAAGTCAATTTTCGATACCTAAAACTTGAATTGTACTACTCCTTACTGGCTATTACATCAACTTAGAAGCTTCATCTGTGTTCTACTATGGTGCTTTTAGTGTCTCCGCATACCGCAGCACGCGACATAGCTTTGCAGACGATAAGTACAACCGTTTCAGAGAGAAGAGAGGCCAATGTGACGATCTGGCTTTAAGTCGATTCCATAACAAATGACGAAAATGGACGGATTTCTCAGGTTTTTACTACATATGAACACTTGTCACATAGTCCCGTGCAACGCGGCTGCTAATCCCCCTTTCATGCAGAATCTTAAGGTCCTAGCTCATGTCCAAGGCGCCAAAGCCAGCTAAAAAGTCAATATTCGATACCTAAAACTTGAATTGTACTACTCCTTACTGGCTATTACTTCAACTTAGTAGCTTCATCTGTTTTCTACTATGGTGCTTTTAGTGTCTCCGCATACCGCAGCACGCGACATAGCTTTGCAGACGATAAGTACAACCGTTTCAGAGAGAAGAGCGGCCAATGTGACGCACTGCTTTAAGTCGATTCGATAATAAATTACGAAAACGGACGGATTTCTCAGGTTTTTACTACATATGAACACTTTTCGCATCCTCCCGTGCAACTCGGCTGCTAGTCCTCCTTTCATGCAGAATCTTAAGGTCCTAGCTCATGTCCAAGGCACAAAAGCCAGCTAAAAGGTCAATAATCGATACCTAAAACTTGAATTCTACTACTTCTTACTTGCTATTACATCAACTTAGAAGCTTAATCTGTGTTCTGCTATGGTGCTTCTAGTGTGTCCGCATACCGCAGCACGCGACATAGCTTTGCAGACGATAAGTACAACCGTTTCAGAGAGAAGAGGGGCCCATGTGACGATCTGGCTTTAAGTCGATTCGATAACAAGTGACGAATACGGACGGATTTCTCAGGTTTATACTACATATGAACACTTTTTACATTCTCCCGTGCAACTCGGCTGCTAGTCCTCCTTTCATGCAGAATCGTAAGGTCCTAGCTCATGTCCAAGGCACCAAAGCCATCAAAAAAGTCAATAATCGATACCTAAATCTTGAATTGTACTACTTCTTACTGGCTATTACATCAACTTAGAAGCTTCATCTGTGTTCCACTATGGTGATTTTAGTGTCTCCGCATACCGCAGCACGCGACATAGCTTTGCAGACGATAAGTACAACCGTTTCAGAGAGAAGAGGGGCCCATGTGACGATCTGGCTTTAAGTCGATTCGATAACAAATGACGAAAACGGACGGAGTTCTCAGGTTTTTACTACATATGAACACTTTTTACATCCTCCCGTGCAACGCGGCTGCTAGTCCTCCTTTCATGCAGAATCTTTAGGTCCTAGCTCATGTCCAAGGCACAAAAGCCAGCTAAAAAGTCAATAATCGATACCTAAAACTTGAATTGTACTACGTCTCACTGGCTATCACATCAACTTAGAAGCTTCATCTGTGTTCTACTATGGTGCTTTTAGTGTCTCCGCATACTACAGCACGCGACATAGCTTTGCAGACGATAAGTACAACCGTTTCAGAGAGAAGAGGGGCCCATGTGACGATCTGGCTTTAAGTCGATTCGATAACAAATGACGAAAACGGACGGATTTCTCAGGTTTTTACTACATATGAACACTTTTTACATTCTCCCGAGCAACTCGGCTGCTAGTCCTCCTTTCATGCAGAATCTTAAGGACATAGCTCATGTCCAAGGCACCAAAGCCAGCAAAAAAGTCAATAATCGATACCTAAATCTTGAATTGTACTACTTCTTACTGGCTATTAAATCAACTTTGAAGCTTCATCTGTGTTCTACTATGGTGCTTTTAGTGTCTCCGCATACCGCAGCACGCGACATAGCTTTGCAGACGATAAGTACAACCGTTTCAGAGAGAAGAGCGGCCAATGTGACGATCTGGCTTTAAGTCGATTCGATAACAAATGACGAAAACGGACGGATTTCTCAGGTTTTTACTACATATGAACACTTTCCACATTCTCCAATGCAACTCGGCTGCTAGTCCTCCTTTCATGCAGAATCGTAAGGTCCTAGCTCATGTCCAAGGCACCAAAGCCAGCAAAAAAGTCAATAATCGATACCTAAATCTTGAATTGTACTACTTCTTACTGGCTATTACATCAACTTTGAAGCTTCATCTGTGTTCTACTATGGTGCTTTTAGTGTCTCCGCATACTGCAGCACGCGACATAGCTTTGCAGACGATAAGTACAACCGTTTCAGAGAGAATAGCGGGCAATGTGACGATCTGGCTTCAAGTTGATTCGATAACAAATGACGAAAACGGACGGATTTCTCATTTTTTTACTACAGATGAACACTATTCACATTCTCCCATGCATCTCGGCTGCTAGTCCTCCTTTCATGCTGAATCATAAGGTCCTAGCTCATGTCCAATGCATAAAAGCCAGCTAAAAAGTCAACAATCGATACCTAAAACTTGAATTGTACTACTTCTCACTGGCTATCACATCAACTTAGAAGCTTCATCCGTGTTCTACTATAGTGCTTTTAGTGTCTCCGCATACTGCAGCACGCGACATAGCTTTGCAGACGATAAGTACAACCGTTTCAGACAGAAGAGCGGCCAATGTGACGCACTGCTTTAAGTCGATTCGATAATATATTCCGAAAACGGACGGATTTCTCAGGTTTTTACTACATATGTACACTTTTCGCATCCTCCCGTGCCACTCGGCTGCTAGTAATCCATTCATGCATAATCATAAGGTCCTACCTCATGTCCAACGCACCAAAGCCAGCTAAAAAGTCAATTTTCGATACCTAAAACTTGAATTGTACTACTCCTTACTGGCTATTACATCAACTTAGAAGCTTCATCTGTGTTCTACTATGGTGCTTTTAGTGACTCCGCATACCGCAGCACGCGACATAGCTTTGCAGACGATAAGTACAACCGTTTCAGAGAGAAGAGCGGGCCATATGACGATCTGGCTTGAAGTTGATTCGATAACAACTGACGAAAAAGGATGGATTTCTCAGGTTTTTACAACATATGAACACTTTTCACATTCTCCCATTCAACTCGGCTGCTAGTCCTCCTTTCATGCAGAATCTTAAGGACATAGCTCATGTCCAAGGCACCAAAGCCAGCTAAAAAGTCAATAATCGATACCTAAAACTTGAATTGTACTACTTCTTACTGGCTATTACATCAACTTTGAAGCTTCATCTGAGTTCTACTATGGTGCTTTTAGTGTCTCCGCATACCGCAGCACGCGGCATAGCTTTGCAGACGATAAGTACAACGGTTTCAGAGAGAAAAGCGGGCAATGTGACGATCTGGCTTCAAGTTATTCGATAACAAATGACTAAAACGGACGGATTTCTCAGGTTTTTACTACATATGAACACTTTCCACATTCTACAATGCAACTCGGCTGCTATTCCTCCTTTCATGCAGAATCTTAAGGACATAGCTCATGTCCAAGGCATCAAAGCCAGCTAAAAAGTCAATAATCGATACCTAAATTGACTACATCTTACTAGCTAATACATCAACTTAGAAGCTTCATCTGTGTTCCACTATGGTGATTTTAGTGTCTCCGCATACCGCAGCACGCGACATAGCTTTGCAGACGATAAGTACAACCGTTTCAGAGACAAGAGAGGCCAATGTGACGATCTGGCTTTAAGTCGATTCCATAACAAATGACGAAAATGGACGGATTTCTCAGGTTTTTACTACATATGAACACTTGTCACATAGTCCCGTGCAACGCGGCTGCTAATCCTCCTTTCATGCAGAATCTTAAGGCCTAGCTCATGTCCAAGGCGCCAAAGCCAGCTAAAAAGTCAATATTCGATACCTAAAACTTGAATTGTACTACTCCTTACTGGCTATTACATCAACTCAGAAGCTTAATCTGTGTTCTGCTATGGTGCTTCTAGTGTCTCCGCATACCGCAGCACGCGACATAGCTTTGCAGACGATAAGTACAACCGTTTCAGAGAGAAGAAGGGCCCATGTGACGATCTGGCTTTAAGTCGATTCGATAACAAGTGACGAATACGGACGGATTTCTCAGGTTTATACTACATATGAACACTTTTTACATTCTCCCGTGCAACTTGGCTGCTAGTCCTCCTTTCATGCAGAATCGTAAGGTCCTAGCTCATGTCCAAGGCACCAAAGCCATCAAAAAAGTCAATAATCGATACCTAAATCTTGAATTGTACTACTTCTTACTGGCTATTACATCAACTTTGAAGCTTCATCTGTATTCTACTATGGTGCTTTTAGTGTCTCCGCATACCGCAGCACGCGACATAGCTTTGCAGACGATAAGTACAACCGTTTCAGATAGAAGAGCGGCCAATGTGACAATCTGGCTTTAAGTCGATTCGATAACACATGACGAAAACGGACGCATTTTTCAGGTTTTTACTACATATGAACACTTTTTACATCCTCCCGTGCAACGCGGCTGCTAGTCCTCCTTTCATGCAGAATCTTTAGGTCCTAGCTCATGTCCAAGGCACAAAAGCAAGCTAAAATGTCAATAATCGATACCTAAAACTTGAATTGTACTACGTCTCACTGGCTATCACATCAACTTAGAAGCTTCATCTGCGTTCTGCTATGGTGCTTTTAGTGTCTCCGCATACTGCAGCACGCGACATAGCTTTGCAGACGAAATGTACAACCGTTTCAGAGAGAAAAGCGGGCAATGTGACGATCTGGCTTCAAGTTGATTCGATAACAAATGACTAAAACGGACGGATTTCTCAGGTTTTTACTACATATGAACACTTTCCACATTCTCCAATGCAACTCGGCTGCTAGTCCTCCTTTCATGCAGAATCGTAAGGTCCTAGCTCATGTCCAAGGCACCAAAGCCAGCAAAAAAGTCAATAATCGATACCTAAATCTTGAATTGTACTACTTCTTACTGGCTATTACATCAACTTTGAAGCTTCATCTGTGTTCTACTATGGTGCTTTTAGTGTCTCCGCATACTGCAGCACGCGACATAGCTTTGCAGACGATAAGTACAACCGTTTCAGAGAGAAAAGCGGGCAATGTGACGATCTGGCTTCAAGTTGATTCGATAACAAATGACTAAAACGGACGGATTTCTCAGGTTTTTACTACATATGAACACTTTCCACATTCTCCAATGCAACTCGGCTGCTAGTCCTCCTTTCATGCAGAATCATAAGGACATAGCTCATGTCCAAGGCACCAAAGCCAGCTAAAAAGTCAATAATCGATACCTAATTTGACTACATCTTACTAGCTGTTACATCAACTTAGAAGCTTCATCTGTGTTCCACTATGGTGATTTTAGTGTCTCCGCATACCGCAGCACGCGACATAGCTTTGCAGACGATAAGTACAACCGTTTCAGAGAGAAGAGAGGCCAATGTGACGATCTGGCTATAAGTCGATTCGATAACAAATTACGAAAACGGACGGATTTCTCAGGTTTTTACTACATATGAACACTTTTTACATTCTCCCGTGCAACTCGGCTGCTAGTCCTCCTTTCATGCAGAATCGTAAGGTCCTAGCTCATGTCCAAGGCACCAAAGCCAGCAAAAAAGTCAATAATCGATACCTTAATCTTGAATTGTACTACTTCTTACTGGCTATTACATCAACTTTGAAGCTTCATCTGTATTCTACTATGGTGCTTTTAGTGTCTCCGCATACCGCAGCACGCGACATAGCTTTGCAGACGATAAGTACAACCGTTTCAGAGAGAAGAGCGGCCAATGTGACAATCTGGCCTTAAGTCGATTCGATAACAAATGACGAAAACGGACGGATTTCTCAGGTTTTTACTACATATGAACACTTTTCACATTCTCCCAAGCAATTCGGCTGCTAGTCCTCCTTCCGTGCGGAATCATAAGGTCCTAGCTCATGTCCAAGGCACAAAAGCCAGCTAAAAGGTCAATAATCGATACCTAAAACGTGAATTGTACTACTTCTTACTGGCTATTACAACAACTTAGAAGCTTCATCTGTGTTCTACTATTGTGCTTTTAGTGTCTCCGCATACCGCAGCACGCCACATAGCTTTGCAGACGATAAGTACAACCGTTTCAGAGAGAAGAGCGGCCAATGTGACGCACTGCTTTAAGTCGATTCGATAGTAAATTACGAAAACGGACGGATTTCTCAGGTTTCTACTACATATGAACACTTTTCGCATCCTCCGTGCAACTCGGCTGCTAGTCCTCCTTTCATGCAGAATCTTAAGGTCCTAGCTCATGTCCAAGGCACCAAAGCCAGCTAAAAAGTCAATATTCGATACCTAAAACTTGAATTGTACTACTCCTTACTGGCTATTACATGAACTTAGAAGCTTCATCTGTGTTCTACTATTGTGCTTTTAGTGTCTCCGCATACCGCAGCACGCGACATAGCTTTGCAGACGATAAGTACAACCGTTTCAGCGAGAAGAGGGGCTAATGTGCCGATCTGGCTATAAGCCGATTGGATAACAAATGACGAAAATGGACGGATTTCTCAGGTTTTTACTACATATGAACACTTTTCACATACTCCCGTGCAACGCGGCTGCTAGTCCTACATTCATGCAGAATGTTAAGGTCCTAACTCATGTCCAAGGCACAAAAACCAGATAAAAAGTCAATAATCGATACCTAAAACTTGAATTGTACTACTTCTTACTGGCTATTGCATCAACTTAGAAACTTCATCTGTGTTCTACTATGGTGCTTTTAGTGTCTCCGCATACCGCAGCACGCGACATAGCTTTGCAGACGATAAGTACAACCGTTTCAGAGAGAAGAGCGGCCAATGTGACGATCTGGCTTTAAGTCGATTCGATAATAAATTACGAAAACGGACGGATTTCTCAGGTTTTTACTACATATGAACACTTTTCACATTCTCCGTGCAACGCGGCTGCTAGTCCTCCTTTCATGCACAATCTTAAGGTCCTAGCTCATGTCCAAGGCACCAAAGCCAGCTAAAACGTCTATTATTGATACCTAAAACTTGAATTGTACTACTTCTTACTGGCTATTACATCAACTTAGAAGCTTCATCTGTATTCTACTATGGTGCTTTTAGTGTCTCCGCATACCGCAGCACGCGACATAGCTTTGCAGACGATAAGTACAACCGTTTCAGAGAGAAGAGCGGCCAATGTGACGATCTGGCTTCAAGTCGATTCGATAACAAATGACGAAAATGGACGGATTTCTCAGGTTTTTACTACATATGAACACTCTTTACATACTCCCGTGCAACGCGGCTGCTAGTCCTCCTTTCATGCACAATCTTAAGGTCCTACCTCAAGTCCAAGGCACCAAAGCCAGCTAAAAAGTCAATAATCGATACCTAAAACTTGAATTGCACTACTTCTCACTGGCTATCACATCTACTTAGAAGCTTCATCTGTGTTCTACTATGGTGCTTTTAGTGTCTCCGCATACTGCAGCACGCGACATAGCTTTGCAGACGATAAGTACAACCGTTTCAGAGAGAAGAGGGGCCAATGTGACGAACTGGCTTTAAGTCGATTCGATAACAAATGACGAAAATGGACGGATTTCTCAGGTTTTTACTACATATGAACATTTTCACATTCTCCGTGCAACACGGCTGCTAGTCCTCCTTTCATGCACAATCTTAAGGTCCTACCTCAAGTCCAAGGTACCAAAGCCAGATAAAAAGTCAATAATCGATACCTAAAACTTGAATTGCACTACTTCTCACTGGCTATCACATCTACTTAGAAGCTTCATCTGTGTCCTACTATGGTGCTTTTAGTGTCTCTGCATACTGCAGCACGCGACATAGCTTTGCAGACGATAAGTACCACCGTTTCAGAGAGAAGAGGGGCCAATGTGACGATCTGGCTTTAAGTCGATTCGATAACAAATGACGGAAACGGACGGATTTCTGAGGTTTTTACTACATATGAACACTTTTCACATTCTCCCATGCAACTCGGCTGCTAGTCCTTTTTTCATGCAGAATGTTAAGGTCCTAGCTCATGTCCAAGGCACAAAAGCCAGATAAAAAGTCAATAATCGATAAATAAAACTTGAATTGTACTACTTCTTACTGGCTATTACATCAACTTAGAAACTTCATCTGTGTTCTACTATGGTGCTTTTAGTGTCTCCGCATACCGCAGCACGCGACATAGCTTTGCAGACGATAAGTACAACCGTTTCAGAGAGAAGAGCGGCAGATGTGACGCACTGCTTTAAGTCGAGACCATAATAAATTACGAAAACGGACGTATTTCTCAGGTTTTTACTACATATGAACACTTTTCGCATCCTCCGATGCAACTCGGCTGCTAGTCCTCCTTTCATGCAGAATCTTAAGGTCCTAGCTCATGTCCAAGGCATCAGAGCCAGCTAAAAAATCAATATTCGATACCTAAAACTTGAATTGTACTACTCCTTACTGGCTATTACATCAACTTAGAAGCCTCATCTGTGTTCCACTCTGGTGATTTTAGTGTCTCCGCATACCGCAGCACGCGACATAGCTTTGCAGACGATAAGTACAACCGTTTCAGAGAGAAGAGCGACCAATGTGACGACCTGGCTTTAAGTCGATTCGATAACAAATGACGAAAACGGACGGATTTCTCAGGTTTTTACTACATATGAACACTTTTTACATTCCCCCGTGCATCTCGGCTGCTAGTCCTCCTTTCATGCAGAATGTTAAGGTCCTAGCTCATGTCCAAGGCACAAAAGCCAGATAAAAAGTCAATAATCGATAAATAAAACTTGAATTGTACTACTTCTTACTGGCTATTACATCAACTTAGAAACTTCATCTGTGTTCTACTATGGTGCTTTTAGTGTCTCCGCATACCGCAGCACGCGACATAGCTTTGCAGACGATAAGTACAACCGTTTCAGAGAGAAGAGCGGCAGATGTGACGCACTGCTTTAAGTCGATTCCATAATAAATTACCAACACGGACGTATTTCTCAGGTTTTTACTACATATGAACACTTTTCGCATCTTCCGATGCAACTCGGCTGCTAGTCCTCCTTTCATGCAGAATCTTAAGGTCCTAGCTCATGTCCAAGGCACCAAAACCAGCTAAAAAATCAATATTCGATACCTAAAACTTGAATTGTACTACTCCATACTGGCTATTACATCAACTTAGAAGCTTCATCTGTGTTCTACTATGGTGCTTTTAGTGTCTCCGCATACCGCAGCATGCGACATAGCTTTGCAGACGATAAGTACAACCGTTTCAGAGAGAGGAGGGGCCAATGTGACAAACTGGCTTTAAGTCGATTCGATAACAAATGACGAAAATGGACGGATTTCTCAAGTTTTTACTACATATGAACACTTTTCACATACTCCCGTGCAACGCGGCTGCTAGTCCTCCCTTCATGCAGAATCGTAAGGTCCTAGCTCATGTCCAAGGCACCAAAGCCAGCTAAAAAGTCAATAATCGATTCCTAAAACTTGAATTTTACTACTTCTTACTGGCTATTACATCAACTTAGAAGCTTCATCTGTGTTCCACTATGGTGATTTTAGTGTCTCCGCATACCGCTGCATACGACATAGCTTTGCAGACGATAAGTACAACCGTTTCAGAGAGAAGAGCGACCAATGTGACGATGTGGCTTTAAGTCGATTCGGTAATAAATTACGAAAACGGACGGATTTCTCAGGTTTTTACTACATATGAACATTTTCACATTCTCCGTGCAACACGGCTGCTAGTCCTCCTTTCATGCACAATCTTAAGGTCGTACCTCAAGTCCAAGGTACCAAAGCCAGATAAAAAGTCAATAATCGATACCTAAAACTTGAATTGCACTACTTCTCACTGGCTATCACATCTACTTAGAAGCTTCATCTGTGTTCTACTATGGTGCTTTTAGTGTCTCTGCATACTGCAGCACGCGACATAGCTTTGCAGACGATAAGTACAACCGTTTCAGAGAGAAGAGGGGCCAATGTGACGATCTGGCTTTAAGTCGATTCGATAACAAATGACGGAAACGGACGGATTTCTCAGGTTTTTACTACATATGAACACTTTTCACATTCTCCCATGCAACTCGGCTGCTAGTCTTTTTTTCATGCAGAATGTTAAGGTCCTAGCTCATGTCCAAGGCACAAAAGCCAGATAAAAAGTCAATAATCGATAAATAAAACTTGAATTGTACTACTTCTTACTGGCTATTACATCAACTTAGAAACTTCATCTGTGTTCTACTATGGTGCTTTTAGTGTCTCCGCATACCGCAGCACGCGACATAGCTTTGCAGACGATAAGTACAACCGTTTCAGAGAGAAGAGCGGCAGATGTGACGCACTGCTTTAAGTCGATTCCATAATAAATTACGAAAACGGACGTATTTCTCAGGTTTTTACTACGTATGAACACTTTTCACATCCTCCGATGCAACTCGGCTGCTAGTCCTCCTTTCATGCAGAATCTTAAGGTCCTAGCTCATGTCCAAGGCATCAGAGCCAGCTAAAAAATCAATATTCGATACCTAAAACTTGAATTGTACTACTCCTTACTGGCAATTACATCAACTTAGAAGCTTCATCTGTGTTCCACTCTGGTGATTTTAGTGTCTCCGCATACCGCAGCACGCGACATAGCTTTGCAGACGATAAGTACAACCGTTTCAGAGAGAAGAGCGACCAATGTGACGACCTGGCTTTAAGTCGATTCGATAACAAATGACGAAAACGGACGGATTTCTCAGGTTTTTACTACATATGAACACTTTTTACATTCCCCCGTGCATCTCGGCTGCTAGTCCTCCTTTCATGCAGAATGTTAAGGTCCTAGCTCATGTCCAAGGCACAAAAGCCAGATAAAAAGTCAATAATCGATAAATAAAACTTGAATTGTACTACTTCTTACTGGCTATTACATCAACTTAGAAACTTCATCTGTGTTCTACTATGGTGCTTTTAGTGTCTCCGCATACCGCAGCACGCGACATAGCTTTGCAGACGATAAGTACAACCGTTTCAGAGAGAAGAGCGGCAGATGTGACGCACTGCTTTAAGTCGATTCCATAATAAATTACGAAAACGGACGTATTTCTCAGGTTTTTACTACATATGAACACTTTTCGCATCCTCCGATGCAACTCGGCTGCTAGTCCTCCTTTCATGCAGAATCTTAAGGTCCTTGCTCATGTCCAAGGCACCAAAGCCAGCTAAAAAATCAATATTCGATACCTAAAACTTGAATTGTACTACTCCTTACTGGCTATTACATCAACTTAGAAGCTTCATCTGTGTTCCACTCTGGTGATTTTAGTGTCTCCGCATACCGCAGCACGCGACATAGCTTTGCAGACGATAAGTACAACCGTTTCAGAGAGAAGAGCGACCAATGTGACGATCTGGCTTTAAGTCGATTCGATAACAAATGACGAAAACGGACGGATTTCTCAGGTTTTTACTACATATGAACACTTTTCACATTCTCCGTGGAACGTGGCTGCTAGTCCTCCTTTCATGCAGAATCTTAAGGTACTAGCTCATGTCCAAGGCAACATAGCCAGCAAAAAGTCAATAATCGATACCTAAAACTTGAATTGTACTACCTCTTACTGGCTATTACATCAAGTTAGAAGCTTAACCTGTGTTCTAGAATGGTGCTCTTAGTGTCTCCGCATACCGCAGCACACGACATAGCTTTGCAGACGATAAGTACAACCGTTTCAGAGAGAAGAGCGGCCAATGTGACGATCTGGCTTTAAGTCGTCTCGATAACAAATGACGAAAACGGACGGATTTCTCAGGTTTTTACTACATATGAACACTTTTCACATTCTCCCATGCAACTCGGCTGCTAGTCCTCCTTTCATGCAGAATCTTAAGGTCCTAGCTCATATCCAAGGCACCAAAGCCAGCAAAAAAGTCAATAATCGATACGTAAATCTTGAATTGTACTACTTCTTACTGGCTATTACATCAACTTAGAAGCTTCATCTGTGTTCTACTATGGTGATTTTAGTGTCTACGCATACCGCAGCACGCGACATAGCTTTGCAGACGATAAGTACTACCGTTTCAGATATAAGAGCGGCCAATGTGACGATTTGGCTTCAAGTTGATTCGATAACAAATGACGAAAACGGACGGATTTCTCAGGTTTTTACTACATATGAACACTTTTCACATTCTCCCTTTCAACTCGGCTGCTAGTCCTCCTTTCATGCAGAATCTTAAGGACATAGCTCATGTCCAAAGCACCAAAGCCAGC